>NW_026909004.1:0-109000 GCF_033115175.1 Lepus europaeus
GGGATCCTGAGCTCTGATGCAGGTCGGGAAGGTAGACTCGGGCACTTGCTACAACATGGATTCCCCCTTCTCTGATTCAGGGCTCCTCAGAGGCAGGACATCCTTTCCCAGCAACCCCTGGAAGGTTTGCCACCACCTAGGCCCACGGGGCTGGCGCTGTGGCCCACAGGGTAAAGCCCCACCTGCAGGGCTGGCATCCCACATCAGAACCCCGGGTCTGGTCCTGGAGCCCTGCTTTCAGTCCAGCTCCCTGCTAACACACCTGGCAGAACAGCGCACGTTGACCCAAGTGCTCCGGTCCCTGCCACCTGTGTGCCAGGCCCAGAAGCTGTTCCAGGCTACTGGCCAGGGGCCTTTGAGAGATTAAATCAGCTCATCAGAGTCGTCCTTCTGTACCTCTCTCCCTGTCCTTCCCTCCAACTCTGCCTTTCAACTCAAACATGGAGAGGAGAGGAGAGGAGAGGAGAGGAGAGGAGAGGAGAGGAGAGGAGAGGAGAGGAGAGGAGAGGAGAGGAGAGGAGAGGAGAGGAGACCTCCCGGGCCGGCACTGTGGCACAGTAGGTTGTACATCCGCCTATGACAGCGATATACTCTATGGGCGCCAGTTGCATCCCAGCTGCTCCACTTCTGATTCAGCTCTCTGCTAAGACACGAGAAGGCAGTGGAACATGGGCCATGTACTTGACCCCTTATCCACGTGGTAGACCCAGAAGAAGCTCCTGGCTCCTGGCTTTGGATCAGCTCAGCACCGGCTGTTGTGGCCATTTGGGGAGTGAACCATTCGATCAAAGACCTCTCTGCCTCTCTTTCTCCCTCCCTCCCTCCCTCCCACTCTCTCTCTCTCTCTCTCTCTCTCTCTCTCTCTCTCTCTCTCTCCTACTTCCCCTTTCTCTCCTGTAACTCTGCCAGTGAAGTAAAGAAATCAAGCTTTACAACTACACAAAACACCTGAGCCCAAACTTAGATGAAAGTGGCTGAACTCCTGGCTCGGCAGTGTAGAGTAGTAGGTTAAGCCTCCACCTGCCAAGCCAGCATCTCATATGGGCACTGGCTTGTGTGCTGGCTGCTCCACTTCCATCCAGCTCCCTGGTGATGGCCTGGGAAAGCAGTGAGGATGACCCAAGTCCTTGGAATCCTGCACCCACACGGGAGACCTGGTAGGAGCTCTCGGCTCCTGGCCTCCGATGAGCCCATTGGAGGACACTGTGGCCATTCGGGGATTGAACCAGCACGTGGAAGGCCTCTCTGTCTCTCCCTCTCTGTGTCTCACTCGACTTCTCAGACAAAGAAAGAAAGCAGGATACAAAGCACACCAGCAGCTGAACTCCTCCAGAAACTTTTCACATAAGCTCTTTGCTCTAGAGAGTACACCCAAAGAGCATCTTTTCAGGCTCCGCATGGGGCACAGGAGAGCTCCCCACAGGGAAGGGGCACGGGCCACTGCCATCTAAACCACTCGACATCGCCAGTGCTGTACCAAGCCCAGCACATGAGCCTGTCCCCCTCATCTTTCAGGGAAGGACATTCCCACAGCAGGGAATTAGCCATTAGCTAACAGGAAGGACACTCACACCATGTGTCCCCACGATGTCCATCTACTCCCCAGACATTCATCACTTCACCACGCCCAACACCACTCCTGGTCTCTCCCCACGCCCCTGGCCAAACCCAACACGCAACAGCCCCGGTGTCTAGGGTCTCCTCAGGATGCTGGATGGAAACACAATCTCACACATGGGACCTATCCCGTCTGGCTCCTCACACTGACCTCCCTCAGGGTCATTTCAGGCCCAGACCCCAGAGATGGCTGGCACGATCCCTAGCAGCCCTGGGGGACCATCAGCAAGTGCACGGGGACGGTAGTCATCACCCTGGTCCTCAGAGAGCCGGCCCTGATCCCAACTCCCCTGGGCGTCTGACTGAGCTTCAAGAACCACCATGCACTGCTAAAGCCCCAGGTCCTGCAGGACCGTAAGGACCACCCCACGACTCCTCCGGGCTGCGGGCCAGAGCTACGAGCACTCGGGTCTCCACTGACCATCAGCTCCCTAGAGCAGACAGCCCCAGGTGCACACGGGGCAACTGAGTCTGGGCGGTCGCAGCCTCGCTTGGGCTTGGACAGAGAGCAACCACGCTCCAGGTGCCTGTGGCTGGGAGGAGCCCCACTTCAGGGGCTGGGACAGGGCTCCCAATGCACAGGGAGCGGCTCCCGGGCGGTCTCAGGGTGTGATGGGAGCTATTGCTCCTCAGGGTCCACATCTGGGCAGCTGAGGGCGCCGCCAGCTTCACTGGAACACGATCCCCAGGCACCAGACGGGAGGCTGGGGCGTCCTGACAGGGACAATGACCATGCAGAGTGAGGAGCCCTCGAGCACGGGCCAACAGGTCTAGCCCAGCTCTGACAAAGGCTGGACCCACACCTGCTGAGGCAGGCGCAGGCTTCCCCCTCTTGGTGCTATGGGGCACAGTGTGCACAGGGCATGGCTTAGAAGTGCAGCAGGCAGCGCCCGCTGGGATGCGGCAGCCATCTTGTGTGAGAGGAGGGGGCTCCCTGGAGGAGCCACAGGAAGTGACCTCACCTGGAGACCTGGGGGGCGCGGCAACAACCCCAACATTCCAGAGTCGAGTCTGAACCAGCTCACTAGCAGAGAGTCTCGCAGGAAGATGTTCCTGACTTGTATCCCGCGATGCCAAAGCCCAGGCCCCAAGAAAACCTGCTGTGGCCGCCTCGCCCAGTGCTGGGGACGCTGGGCCAGCCCTCACCCGCGACGCTCCTGGGGCTTCCAACAGAAAAAGGCCATGGTGAGCCTGGAAGCAGGACAGGTCTCTGTGGGCCAGGACACCACTGGGAACCCACCAGAAGCCCATGGGCCCCTGGGTGGATGGGCAGGGCCAAGGGGCCACTTCCCCCTCCTAGGCTGGGAAGAGAGGGAGGCTGGAAGTCCTAGGCAGAGGCAGCCTGAGGCCCAGAGCTGCTGGCTGCGGAGGGATCCAGGGATCCAGGGCCTCTTACCTGCCATTCTCTGCTCTTGTCTCCCAGGTCCAGGACAGGTCAGCCTCGCGCCTGGGGCAGCACAGCGGGCTGCGCATCGCCAGCAGCCTGCACGTGTGGCAGGCCCCTTTCACCGATGACCTGTGTGTGGTGGGGGAGTGGTCAAAGGAGCCCACCGCTCCAAAGCCCCGTACCGGGCGTTCCCCAGCACGCAGAAACCACCGCACGTCCCCCTCAGTCACACACTGGTGGTCAAAGCCCAGATAGAGCCCAGGGGGTCCGCAAATGCCCATCTCACAGCGGAGGAAGTAGGGCCCGTCGGCTTGGCCTGTGTCAGTCGTGACCCAAGGTCAGGGCCGGGCCTGGCACCTGACCTCACCGCTGGGGCGCAACAGAGCCCTGGTCTCCAAACAACACCCCCGCTGGAGCAGTGCTGGCCCTCCAACCATCAGCGCCGCCACAAGGATGCGCGGGGCACAGCCGTGTCCCCGGGGGCCGAGCAGGGCTCAGGGGAGGCCCTGAGAGAAGAGTCTCTGGGGATGGTGGGTCCGCAGCCACGACTGGACGCAGCAGCTGAAGCCGACGACGCTGCAGGGGCACCGGACGCAGCCCTGGCCCCGGCCTCAGCCCCAGCTCCAGCTCCGCAAGTCCCTTCTGCTTCAGCCCCAGCCCCACACCTGTCCTTCCCCGCCCCCGGGATCCTGTACTTCTCCTTCCTCCTCCCCACTCTCTTGCTTTTCTCCACCTTAGTGTCCCTGTACCTCAATAAAATTTAATTGGTTGCCCACTGTGGAATGCACAATTGGCGCCGTGCGAGCTCCCCAGGCCGTGCCCTCCCCACCCCACTCTCCCTGCACCATGGCCCCAATGCCCGGGACCTGGATCCTCTGCAGAGGACACTGGCACATCCCCAGGGGCAGAGCCAAGGGGCCCCGTTTGGACAAACAGCACCAAACGCTGGGAAGGCTAAGGCAAGCCAGGAACAGGGAATGCAATGCTCTGCACCTCCCTGCACACAATGGGAGCCCCCAGCTTCCGGGAGGAGGGGGGCACAGGCAGTGGGTTGGGGGCTTCAACTGAGGGAACAACATCGGTCCGGGGACACACACAAACAACACCTGTCACAGGCTCTGGCCCTGTGCTCAAATACGGCTCACTGACAGACGGATCCCAGCAGGGATGTGCCCACTGCACAGGAGACAGGGGGAGCCTTGTCCAGGACCCCACGTGACCCACACTGCCTGCTGTGCAGGCCACATGGGTGGGTCTCGGCTGGGAAGACGGACACATGATGGAGGATGTCCCCAAGGACAGTGGCTGCTCCTTCCCCGAGCTCCTGGCCTTTCCGGGTCCCTGGCCAGGTCCACCGGGCACCTGGTCTCAGCCATGGGGAGACACTGGCTTCACTCCCATTGGCAGAGGAGGAACCCCCTGAGAGGGAGGCCCCGCCCAGGTCAGGGCTGTGCCGATCCCAGAGGAGGACTCCCCTCCCCACCTGAGCCCGCACTCGGGGACCCTATGGGCCTGTGGCCAAGCAAGAGGGCAGCACAGCAGGGAGCACAGGGATCAGGAAGGCTGCGACTTTCTCCAACAGTTCCCACCCTGAGGATTTTCTCATCGAATGCCTCAGGTGTTCTACTAGGGCTGAGGGGTGCCCGTGGAGGAGGATGCCGGGGCCCCAGAAGGCTGACCTGTGTGTGTTCCTGGGAATGGCCTGCATCACACCCAGTGACATCCCTGTCCCCCCACAGTCCTTCTGCAACATGTCACGGGTCACCACCATGCTCCGCCCTGCACACCTGCCCAGTGCAACCCAGGCGCAGCCCACCTGGACTTAGTGAGTGGCCTTAGGTGCACGTGACAGGAGCGGCCCTGGTAGTTCCATTGTGCAGCTCTGGCATGGAGAAGCCCAGACAACTGTGCTCCCCACACGGGCCTGCCGCAGGTAGGTGGCCCATGGCAGGGTGCTGAGCTGAGACATCAACATTCAGAACCAGCAGAGGCCATGAGGTCAGGCTCATTGAAGGCGACACCCCAAGGCGAGATCACGACCACCCTTGAGACACTTGGGAAGGCAGGAGGCTCTTCCTGGCAACCACCTGCCACACAGGACGGTACAGCACACGCCTAGCTTCCTGGCCCACTTTCTACGTCCTGGCTGTGCTAAGCCTAGCTTGACAGCTTGCCTTTGCCCAGTTCCATTCACGTGCTCCTGGGTCAACACATGCAAAAGTGCTTTCCGAAAGCTCAGAGTCATCTCTCCTCCTGAGCATTCTTGCACTGTGCCCAGCTCCTGCCCCACATGCTGACTAGGAGACCCGCTCAGGCCCCTGCGGCTCATCTGCGCTCTCAGGCTTGATGTTCTGCTTTATTCACCCACCCCGCACTTCACAAACACCAGCAAGACCTTCCCCGTGTCACATGCAACCATGACACAGGACAGGCTTCTCCAGTCCCAGCCTGCCTCCTTCCCATCATTCCTTGCTTCTGCCTGCTTTTCCCATCGCCCGAGTCCTGCACATCCTCTCCTACTGAGTGTCACCTCCCTACCTGCACGTGCCCTCGGGACACCTCAATTCCACCTAAATCACGAAAAAGCCACCTACAACAGGGATCCTGAGCTCTGATGCAGGTCGGGAAGGTAGACTCGGGCACTTGCTACAACATGGATTCCCCCTTCTCTGATTCAGGGCTCCTCAGAGGCAGGACATCCTTTCCCAGCAACCCCTGGAAGGTTTGCCACCACCTAGGCCCACGGGGCTGGCGCTGTGGCCCACAGGGTAAAGCCCCACCTGCAGGGCTGGCATCCCACATCAGAACCCCGGGTCTGGTCCTGGAGCCCTGCTTTCAGTCCAGCTCCCTGCTAACACACCTGGCAGAACAGCGCACGTTGACCCAAGTGCTCCGGTCCCTGCCACCTGTGTGCCAGGCCCAGAAGCTGTTCCAGGCTACTGGCCAGGGGCCTTTGAGAGATTAAATCAGCTCATCAGAGTCGTCCTTCTGTACCTCTCTCCCTGTCCTTCCCTCCAACTCTGCCTTTCAACTCAAACATGGAGAGGAGAGGAGAGGAGAGGAGAGGAGAGGAGAGGAGAGGAGAGGAGAGGAGAGGAGAGGAGAGGAGAGGAGACCTCCCGGGCCGGCACTGTGGCACAGTAGGTTGTACATCCGCCTATGACAGCGATATACTCTATGGGCGCCAGTTGCATCCCAGCTGCTCCACTTCTGATTCAGCTCTCTGCTAAGACACGAGAAGGCAGTGGAACATGGGCCATGTACTTGACCCCTTATCCACGTGGTAGACCCAGAAGAAGCTCCTGGCTCCTGGCTTTGGATCAGCTCAGCACCGGCTGTTGTGGCCATTTGGGGAGTGAACCATTCGATCAAAGACCTCTCTGCCTCTCTTTCTCCCTCCCTCCCTCCCTCCCACTCTCTCTCTCTCTCTCTCTCTCTCTCTCTCTCTCTCTCCTACTTCCCCTTTCTCTCCTGTAACTCTGCCAGTGAAGTAAAGAAATCAAGCTTTACAACTACACAAAACACCTGAGCCCAAACTTAGATGAAAGTGGCTGAACTCCTGGCTCGGCAGTGTAGAGTAGTAGGTTAAGCCTCCACCTGCCAAGCCAGCATCTCATATGGGCACTGGCTTGTGTGCTGGCTGCTCCACTTCCATCCAGCTCCCTGGTGATGGCCTGGGAAAGCAGTGAGGATGACCCAAGTCCTTGGAATCCTGCACCCACACGGGAGACCTGGTAGGAGCTCTCGGCTCCTGGCCTCCGATGAGCCCATTGGAGGACACTGTGGCCATTCGGGGATTGAACCAGCACGTGGAAGGCCTCTCTGTCTCTCCCTCTCTGTGTCTCACTCGACTTCTCAGACAAAGAAAGAAAGCAGGATACAAAGCACACCAGCAGCTGAACTCCTCCCAGAAACTTTTCACATAAGCTCTTTGCTCTAGAGAGTACACCCAAAGAGCATCTTTTCAGGCTCCGCATGGGGCACAGGAGAGCTCCCCACAGGGAAGGGGCACGGGCCACTGCCATCTAAACCACTCGACATCGCCAGTGCTGTACCAAGCCCAGCACATGAGCCTGTCCCCCTCATCTTTCAGGGAAGGACATTCCCACAGCAGGGAATTAGCCATTAGCTAACAGGAAGGACACTCACACCATGTGTCCCCACGATGTCCATCTACTCCCCAGACATTCATCACTTCACCACGCCCAACACCACTCCTGGTCTCTCCCCACGCCCCTGGCCAAACCCAACACGCAACAGCCCCGGTGTCTAGGGTCTCCTCAGGATGCTGGATGGAAACACAATCTCACACATGGGACCTATCCCGTCTGGCTCCTCACACTGACCTCCCTCAGGGTCATTTCAGGCCCAGACCCCAGAGATGGCTGGCACGATCCCTAGCAGCCCTGGGGGACCATCAGCAAGTGCACGGGGACGGTAGTCATCACCCTGGTCCTCAGAGAGCCGGCCCTGATCCCAACTCCCCTGGGCGTCTGACTGAGCTTCAAGAACCACCGTGCACTGCTAAAGCCCCAGGTCCTGCAGGACCGTAAGGACCACCCCACGACTCCTCCGGGCTGCGGGCCAGAGCTACGAGCACTCGGGTCTCCACTGACCATCAGCTCCCTAGAGCAGACAGCCCCAGGTGCACACGGGGCAACTGAGTCTGGGCGGTCGCAGCCTCGCTTGGGCTTGGACAGAGAGCAACCACGCTCCAGGTGCCTGTGGCTGGGAGGAGCCCCACTTCAGGGGCTGGGACAGGGCTCCCAATGCACAGGGAGCGGCTCCCGGGCGGTCTCAGGGTGTGATGGGAGCTATTGCTCCTCAGGGTCCACATCTGGGCAGCTGAGGGCGCCGCCAGCTTCACTGGAACACGATCCCCAGGCACCAGACGGGAGGCTGGGGCGTCCTGACAGGGACAATGACCATGCAGAGTGAGGAGCCCTCGAGCACGGGCCAACAGGTCTAGCCCAGCTCTGACAAAGGCTGGACCCACACCTGCTGAGGCAGGCGCAGGCTTCCCCCTCTTGGTGCTATGGGGCACAGTGTGCACAGGGCATGGCTTAGAAGTGCAGCAGGCAGCGCCCGCTGGGATGCGGCAGCCATCTTGTGTGAGAGGAGGGGGCTCCCTGGAGGAGCCACAGGAAGTGACCTCACCTGGAGACCTGGGGGGCGCGGCAACAACCCCAACATTCCAGAGTCGAGTCTGAACCAGCTCACTAGCAGAGAGTCTCGCAGGAAGATGTTCCTGACTTGTATCCCGCGATGCCAAAGCCCAGGCCCCAAGAAAACCTGCTGTGGCCGCCTCGCCCAGTGCTGGGGACGCTGGGCCAGCCCTCACCCGCGACGCTCCTGGGGCTTCCAACAGAAAAAGGCCATGGTGAGCCTGGAAGCAGGACAGGTCTCTGCGGGCCAGGACACCACTGGGAACCCACCAGAAGCCCATGGGCCCCTGGGTGGATGGGCAGGGCCAAGGGGCCACTTCCCCCTCCTAGGCTGGGAAGAGAGGGAGGCTGGAAGTCCTAGGCAGAGGCAGCCTGAGGCCCAGAGCTGCTGGCTGCGGAGGGATCCAGGGATCCAGGGCCTCTTACCTGCCATTCTCTGCTCTTGTCTCCCAGGTCCAGGACAGGTCAGCCTCGCGCCTGGCGCAGCACAGCGGGCTGCGCATCGCCAGCAGCCTGCACGTGTGGCAGGCCCCTTTCACCGATGACCTGTGTGTGGTGGGGGAGTGGTCAAAGGAGCCCACCGCTCCAAAGCCCCCGTACCGGGCGTTCCCCAGCACGCAGAAACCACCGCACGTCCCCCTCAGTCACACACTGGTGGTCAAAGCCCAGATAGAGCCCAGGGGGTCCGCAAATGCCCATCTCACAGCGGAGGAAGTAGGGCCCGTCGGCTTGGCCTGTGTCAGTCGTGACCCAAGGTCAGGGCCGGGCCTGGCACCTGACCTCACCGCTGGGGCGCAACAGAGCCCTGGTCTCCAAACAACACCCCCGCTGGAGCAGTGCTGGCCCTCCAACCATCAGCGCCGCCACAAGGATGCGCGGGGCACAGCCGTGTCCCCGGGGGCCGAGCAGGGCTCAGGGGAGGCCCTGAGAGAAGAGTCTCTGGGGATGGTGGGTCCGCAGCCACGACTGGACGCAGCAGCTGAAGCCGACGACGCTGCAGGGGCACCGGACGCAGCCCTGGCCCCGGCCTCAGCCCCAGCTCCAGCTCCGCAAGTCCCTTCTGCTTCAGCCCCAGCCCCACACCTGTCCTTCCCCGCCCCCGGGATCCTGTACTTCTCCTTCCTCCTCCCCACTCTCTTGCTTTTCTCCACCTTAGTGTCCCTGTACCTCAATAAAATTTAATTGGTTGCCCACTGTGGAATGCACAATTGGCGCCGTGCGAGCTCCCCAGGCCGTGCCCTCCCCACCCCACTCTCCCTGCACCATGGCCCCAATGCCCGGGACCTGGATCCTCTGCAGAGGACACTGGCACATCCCCAGGGGCAGAGCCAAGGGGCCCCGTTTGGACAAACAGCACCAAACGCTGGGAAGGCTAAGGCAAGCCAGGAACAGGGAATGCAATGCTCTGCACCTCCCTGCACACAATGGGAGCCCCCAGCTTCCGGGAGGAGGGGGGCACAGGGAGTGGGTTGGGGGCTTCAACTGAGGGAACAACATCGGTCCGGGGACACACACAAACAACACCTGTCACAGGCTCTGGCCCTGTGCTCAAATACGGCTCACTGACAGACGGATCCCAGCAGGGATGTGCCCACTGCACAGGAGACAGGGGGAGCCTTGTCCAGGACCCCACGTGACCCACACTGCCTGCTGTGCAGGCCACATGGGTGGGTCTCGGCTGGGAAGACGGACACATGATGGAGGATGTCCCCAAGGACAGTGGCTGCTCCTTCCCCGAGCTCCTGGCCTTTCCGGGTCCCTGGCCAGGTCCACCGGGCACCTGGTCTCAGCCATGGGGAGACACTGGCTTCACTCCCATTGGCAGAGGAGGAACCCCCTGAGAGGGAGGCCCCGCCCAGGTCAGGGCTGTGCCGATCCCAGAGGAGGACTCCCCTCCCCACCTGAGCCCGCACTCGGGGACCCTATGGGCCTGTGGCCAAGCAAGAGGGCAGCACAGCAGGGAGCACAGGGATCAGGAAGGCTGCGACTTTCTCCAACAGTTCCCACCCTGAGGATTTTCTCATCGAATGCCTCAGGTGTTCTACTAGGGCTGAGGGGTGCCCGTGGAGGAGGAAGCCGGGGCCCCGGAAGGCTGACCTGTGTGTGTTCCTGGGAATGGCCTGCATCACACCCAGTGACATCCCTGTCCCCCCACAGTCCTTCTGCAACATGTCACGGGTCACCACCATGCTCCGCCCTGCACACCTGCCCAGTGCAACCCAGGCGCAGCCCACCTGGACTTAGTGAGTGGCCTTAGGTGCACGTGACAGGAGCGGCCCTGGTAGTTCCATTGTGCAGCTCTGGCATGGAGAAGCCCAGACAACTGTGCTCTCCACACGGGCCTGCCGCAGGTAGGTGGCCCATGGCAGGGTGCTGAGCTGAGACATCAACATTCAGAACCAGCAGAGGCCATGAGGTCAGGCTCATTGAAGGCGACACCCCAAGGCGAGATCACGACCACCCTTGAGACACTTGGGAAGGCAGGAGGCTCTTCCTGGCAACCACCTGCCACACAGGACGGTACAGCACACGCCTAGCTTCCTGGCCCACTTTCTACGTCCTGGCTGTGCTAAGCCTAGCTTGACAGCTTGCCTTTGCCCAGTTCCATTCACGTGCTCCTGGGTCAACACATGCAAAAGTGCTTTCCGAAAGCTCAGAGTCATCTCTCCTCCTGAGCATTCTTGCACTGTGCCCAGCTCCTGCCCCACATGCTGACTAGGAGACCCGCTCAGGCCCCTGCGGCTCATCTGCGCTCTCAGGCTTGATGTTCTGCTTTATTCACCCACCCCGCACTTCACAAACACCAGCAAGACCTTCCCCGTGTCACATGCAACCATGACACAGGACAGGCTTCTCCAGTCCCAGCCTGCCTCCTTCCCATCATTCCTTGCTTCTGCCTGCTTTTCCCCATCGCCCGAGTCCTGCACATCCTCTCCTACTGAGTGTCACCTCCCTACCTGCACGTGCCCTCGGGACACCTCAATTCCACCTAAATCACGAAAAAGCCACCTACAACAGGGATCCTGAGCTCTGATGCAGGTCGGGAAGGTAGACTCGGGCACTTGCTACAACATGGATTCCCCCTTCTCTGATTCAGGGCTCCTCAGAGGCAGGACATCCTTTCCCAGCAACCCCTGGAAGGTTTGCCACCACCTAGGCCCACGGGGCTGGCGCTGTGGCCCACAGGGTAAAGCCCCACCTGCAGGGCTGGCATCCCACATCAGAACCCCGGGTCTGGTCCTGGAGCCCTGCTTTCAGTCCAGCTCCCTGCTAACACACCTGGCAGAACAGCGCACGTTGACCCAAGTGCTCCGGTCCCTGCCACCTGTGTGCCAGGCCCAGAAGCTGTTCCAGGCTACTGGCCAGGGGCCTTTGAGAGATTAAATCAGCTCATCAGAGTCGTCCTTCTGTACCTCTCTCCCTGTCCTTCCCTCCAACTCTGCCTTTCAACTCAAACATGGAGAGGAGAGGAGAGGAGAGGAGAGGAGAGGAGAGGAGAGGAGAGGAGAGGAGAGGAGAGGAGAGGAGACCTCCCGGGCCGGCACTGTGGCACAGTAGGTTGTACATCCGCCTATGACAGCGATATACTCTATGGGCGCCAGTTGCATCCCAGCTGCTCCACTTCTGATTCAGCTCTCTGCTAAGACACGAGAAGGCAGTGGAACATGGGCCATGTACTTGACCCCTTATCCAAGTGGTAGACCCAGAAGAAGCTCCTGGCTCCTGGCTTTGGATCAGCTCAGCACCGGCTGTTGTGGCCATTTGGGGAGTGAACCATTCGATCAAAGACCTCTCTGCCTCTCTTTCTCCCTCTCTGTCTCTCTCTCTCTCTCCTACTTCCCCTTTCTCTCCTGTAACTCTGCCAGTGAAGTAAAGAAATCAAGCTTTACAACTACACAAAACACCTGAGCCCAAACTTAGATGAAAGTGGCTGAACTCCTGGCTCGGCAGTGTAGAGAAGTAGGTTAAGCCTCCACCTGCCAAGCCAGCATCTCATATGGGCACTGGCTTGTGTGCTGGCTGCTCCACTTCCATCCAGCTCCCTGGTGATGGCCTGGGAAAGCAGTGAGGATGACCCAAGTCCTTGGAATCCTGCACCCACACGGGAGACCTGGTAGGAGCTCTCGGCTCCTGGCCTCCGATGAGCCCATTGGAGGACACTGTGGCCATTCGGGGATTGAACCAGCACGTGGAAGGCCTCTCTGTCTCTCCCTCTCTGTGTCTCACTCGACTTCTCAAAGAAAGAAAGCAGGATACAAAGCACACCAGCAGCTGAACTCCTCCCAGAAACATTTCACATAAGCTCTTTGCTCTAGAGAGTACACCCAAAGAGCATCTTTTCAGGCTTCGCATGGGGCACAGGAGAGCTCCCCACAGGGAAGGGGCACGGGCCACTGCCATCTAAACCACTCGACATCGCCAGTGCTGTACCAAGCCCAGCACATGAGCCTGTCCCCCTCATCTTTCAGGGAAGGACATTCCCACAGCAGGGAATTAGCCATTAGCTAACAGGAAGGACACTCACACCATGTGTCCCCACGATGTCCATCTACTCCCCAGACATTCATCACTTCACCACGCCCAACACCACTCCTGGTCTCTCCCCACGCCCCTGGCCAAACCCAACACGCAACAGCCCCGGTGTCTAGGGTCTCCTCAGGATGCTGGATGGAAACACAATCTCACACATGGGACCTATCCCGTCTGGCTCCTCACACTGACCTCCCTCAGGGTCATTTCAGGCCCAGACCCCAGAGATGGCTGGCACGATCCCTAGCAGCCCTGGGGGACCATCAGCAAGTGCACGGGGACGGTAGTCATCACCCTGGTCCTCAGAGAGCCGGCCCTGATCCCAACTCCCCTGGGCGTCTGACTGAGCTTCAAGAACCACTGTGCACTGCTAAAGCCCCAGGTCCTGCAGGACCGTAAGGACCACCCCACGACTCCTCCGGGCTGCGGGCCAGAGCTACGAGCACTCGGGTCTCCACTGACCATCAGCTCCCTAGAGCAGACAGCCCCAGGTGCACACGGGGCAACTGAGTCTGGGCGGTCGCAGCCTCGCTTGGGCTTGGACAGAGAGCAACCACGCTCCAGGTGCCTGTGGCTGGGAGGAGCCCCACTTCAGGGGCTGGGACAGGGCTCCCAATGCACAGGGAGCGGCTCCCGGGCGGTCTCAGGGTGTGATGGGAGCTATTGCTCCTCAGGGTCCACATCTGGGCAGCTGAGGGCGCCGCCAGCTTCACTGGAACACGATCCCCAGGCACCAGACGGGAGGCTGGGGCGTCCTGACAGGGACAATGACCATGCAGAGTGAGGAGCCCTCGAGCACGGGCCAACAGGTCTAGCCCAGCTCTGACAAAGGCTGGACCCACACCTGCTGAGGCAGGCGCAGGCTTCCCCCTCTTGGTGCTATGGGGCACAGTGTGCACAGGGCATGGCTTAGAAGTGCAGCAGGCAGCGCCCGCTGGGATGCGGCAGCCATCTTGTGTGAGAGGAGGGGGCTCCCTGGAGGAGCCACAGGAAGTGACCTCACCTGGAGACCTGGGGGGTGCGGCAACAACCCCAACATTCCAGAGTCGAGTCTGAACCAGCTCACTAGCAGAGAGTCTCGCAGGAAGATGTTCCTGACTTGTATCCCGCGATGCCAAAGCCCAGGCCCCAAGAAAACCTGCTGTGGCCGCCTCGCCCAGTGCTGGGGACGCTGGGCCAGCCCTCACCCGCGACGCTCCTGGGGCTTCCAACAGAAAAAGGCCATGGTGAGCCTGGAAGCAGGACAGGTCTCTGCGGGCCAGGACACCACTGGGAACCCACCAGAAGCCCATGGGCCCCTGGGTGGATGGGCAGGGCCAAGGGGCCACTTCCCCCTCCTAGGCTGGGAAGAGAGGGAGGCTGGAAGTCCTAGGCAGAGGCAGCCTGAGGCCCAGAGCTGCTGGCTGCGGAGGGATCCAGGGATCCAGGGCCTCTTACCTGCCATTCTCTGCTCTTGTCTCCCAGGTCCAGGACAGGTCAGCCTCGCGCCTGGGGCAGCACAGCGGGCTGCGCATCGCCAGCAGCCTGCACGTGTGGCAGGCCCCCTTCACCGATGACCTGTGTGTGGTGGGGGAGTGGTCAAAGGAGCCCACCGCTCCAAAGCCCCCGTACCGGGCGTTCCCCAGCACGCAGAAACCACCGCACGTCCCCCTCAGTCACACACTGGTGGTCAAAGCCCAGATAGAGCCCAGGGGGTCCGCAAATGCCCATCTCACAGCGGAGGAAGTAGGGCCCGTCAGCTTGGCCTGTGTCAGTCGTGACCCAAGGTCAGGGCCGGGCCTGGCACCTGACCTCACCGCTGGGGCGCAACAGAGCCCTGGTCTCCAAACAACACCCCCGCTGGAGCAGTGCTGGCCCTCCAACCATCAGCGCCGCCACAAGGATGCGCGGGGCACAGCCGTGTCCCCGGGGGCCGAGCAGGGCTCAGGGGAGGCCCTGAGAGAAGAGTCTCTGGGGATGGTGGGTCCGCAGCCACGACTGGACGCAGCAGCTGAAGCCGACGACGCTGCAGGGGCACCGGACGCAGCCCTGGCCCCGGCCTCAGCCCCAGCTCCAGCTCCGCAAGTCCCTTCTGCTTCAGCCCCAGCCCCACACCTGTCCTTCCCCGCCCCCGGGATCCTGTACTTCTCCTTCCTCCTCCCCACTCTCTTGCTTTTCTCCACCTTAGTGTCCCTGTACCTCAATAAAATTTAATTGGTTGCCCACTGTGGAATGCACAATTGGCGCCGTGCGAGCTCCCCAGGCCGTGCCCTCCCCACCCCACTCTCCCTGCACCATGGCCCCAATGCCCGGGACCTGGATCCTCTGCAGAGGACACTGGCACATCCCCAGGGGCAGAGCCAAGGGGCCCCGTTTGGACAAACAGCACCAAACGCTGGGAAGGCTAAGGCAAGCCAGGAACAGGGAATGCAATGCTCTGCACCTCCCTGCACACAATGGGAGCCCCCAGCTTCCGGGAGGAGGGGGGCACAGGCAGTGGGTTGGGGGCTTCAACTGAGGGAACAACATCGGTCCGGGGACACACACAAACAACACCTGTCACAGGCTCTGGCCCTGTGCTCAAATACGGCTCACTGACAGACGGATCCCAGCAGGGATGTGCCCACTGCACAGGAGACAGGGGGAGCCTTGTCCAGGACCCCACGTGACCCACACTGCCTGCTGTGCAGGCCACATGGGTGGGTCTCGGCTGGGAAGACGGACACATGATGGAGGATGTCCCCAAGGACAGTGGCTGCTCCTTCCCCGAGCTCCTGGCCTTTCCGGGTCCCTGGCCAGGTCCACCGGGCACCTGGTCTCAGCCATGGGGAGACACTGGCTTCACTCCCATTGGCAGAGGAGGAACCCCCTGAGAGGGAGGCCCCGCCCAGGTCAGGGCTGTGCCGATCCCAGAGGAGGACTCCCCTCCCCACCTGAGCCCGCACTCGGGGACCCTATGGGCCTGTGGCCAAGCAAGAGGGCAGCACAGCAGGGAGCACAGGGATCAGGAAGGCTGGGACTTTCTCCAACAGTTCCCACCCTGAGGATTTTCTCCTCGAATGCCTCAGGTGTTCTACTAGGGCTGAGGGGTGCCCGTGGAGGAGGAAGCCGGGGCCCCGGAAGGCTGACCTGTGTGTGTTCCTGGGAATGGCCTGCATCACACCCAGTGACATCCCTGTCCCCCCACAGTCCTTCTGCAACATGTCACGGGTCACCACCATGCTCCGCCCTGCACACCTGCCCAGTGCAACCCAGGCGCAGCCCACCTGGACTTAGTGAGTGGCCTTAGGTGCACGTGACAGGAGCGGCCCTGGTAGTTCCATTGTGCAGCTCTGGCATGGAGAAGCCCAGACAACTGTGCTCCCCACACGGGCCTGCCGCAGGTAGGTGGCCCATGGCAGGGTGCTGAGCTGAGACATCAACATTCAGAACCAGCAGAGGCCATGAGGTCAGGCTCATTGAAGGCGACACCCCAAGGCGAGATCACGACCACCCTTGAGACACTTGGGAAGGCAGGAGGCTCTTCCTGGCAACCACCTGCCACACAGGACGGTACAGCACACGCCTAGCTTCCTGGCCCACTTTCTACGTCCTGGCTGTGCTAAGCCTAGCTTGACAGCTTGCCTTTGCCCAGTTCCATTCACGTGCTCCTGGGTCAACACATGCAAAAGTGCTTTCCGAAAGCTCAGAGTCATCTCTCCTCCTGAGCATTCTTGCACTGTGCCCAGCTCCTGCCCCACATGCTGACTAGGAGACCCGCTCAGGCCCCTGCGGCTCATCTGCGCTCTCAGGCTTGATGTTCTGCTTTATTCACCCACCCCGCACTTCACAAACACCAGCAAGACCTTCCCCGTGTCACATGCAACCATGACACAGGACAGGCTTCTCCAGTCCCAGCCTGCCTCCTTCCCATCATTCCTTGCTTCTGCCTGCTTTTCCCCATCGCCCGAGTCCTGCACATCCTCTCCTACTGAGTGTCACCTCCCTACCTGCACGTGCCCTCGGGACACCTCAATTCCACCTAAATCACGAAAAAGCCACCTACAACAGGGATCCTGAGCTCTGATGCAGGTCGGGAAGATAGACTCGGGCACTTGCTACAACATGGATTCCCCCTTCTCTGATTCAGGGCTCCTCAGAGGCAGGACATCCTTTCCCAGCAACCCCTGGAAGGTTTGCCACCACCTAGGCCCACGGGGCTGGCGCTGTGGCCCACAGGGTAAAGCCCCACCTGCAGGGCTGGCATCCCACATCAGAACCCCGGGTCTGGTCCTGGAGCCCTGCTTTCAGTCCAGCTCCCTGCTAACACACCTGGCAGAACAGCGCACGTTGACCCAAGTGCTCCGGTCCCGGCCACCTGTGTGCCAGGCCCAGAAGCTGTTCCAGGCTACTGGCCAGGGGCCTTTGAGAGATTAAATCAGCTCATCAGAGTCGTCCTTCTGTACCTCTCTCCCTGTCCTTCCCTCCAACTCTGCCTTTCAACTCAAACATGGAGAGGAGAGGAGAGGAGAGGAGAGGAGAGGAGAGGAGAGGAGAGGAGAGGAGAGGAGAGGAGAGGAGAGGAGAGGAGAGGAGACCTCCCGGGCCGGCACTGTGGCACAGTAGGTTGTACATCCGCCTATGACAGCGATATACTCTATGGGCGCCAGTTGCATCCCAGCTGCTCCACTTCTGATTCAGCTCTCTGCTAAGACACGAGAAGGCAGTGGAACATGGGCCATGTACTTGACCCCTTATCCACGTGGTAGACCCAGAAGAAGCTCCTGGCTCCTGGCTTTGGATCAGCTCAGCACCGGCTGTTGTGGCCATTTGGGGAGTGAACCATTCGATCAAAGACCTCTCTGCCTCTCTTTCTCCCTCTCTGTCTCTCTCTCTCTCTCCTACTTCCCCTTTCTCTCCTGTAACTCTGCCAGTGAAGTAAAGAAATCAAGCTTTACAACTACACAAAACACCTGAGCCCAAACTTAGATGAAAGTGGCTGAACTCCTGGCTCGGCAGTGTAGAGTAGTAGGTTAAGCCTCCACCTGCCAAGCCAGCATCTCATATGGGCACTGGCTTGTGTGCTGGCTGCTCCACTTCCATCCAGCTCCCTGGTGATGGCCTGGGAAAGCAGTGAGGATGACCCAAGTCCTTGGAATCCTGCACCCACACGGGAGACCTGGTAGGAGCTCTCGGCTCCTGGCCTCCGATGAGCCCATTGGAGGACACTGTGGCCATTCGGGGATTGAACCAGCACGTGGAAGGCCTCTCTGTCTCTCCCTCTCTGTGTCTCACTCGACTTCTCAGACAAAGAAAGAAAGCAGGATACAAAGCACACCAGCAGCTGAACTCCTCCCAGAAACATTTCACATAAGCTCTTTGCTCTAGAGAGTACACCCAAAGAGCATCTTTTCAGGCTTCGCATGGGGCACAGGAGAGCTCCCCACAGGGAAGGGGCACGGGCCACTGCCATCTAAACCACTCGACATTGCCAGTGCTGTACCAAGCCCAGCACATGAGCCTGTCCCCCTCATCTTTCAGGGAAGGACATTCCCACAGCAGGGAATTAGCCATTAGCTAACAGGAAGGACACTCACACCATGTGTCCCCACGATGTCCATCTACTCCCCAGACATTCATCACTTCACCACGCCCAACACCACTCCTGGTCTCTCCCCACGCCCCTGGCCAAACCCAACACGCAACAGCCCCGGTGTCTAGGGTCTCCTCAGGATGCTGGATGGAAACACAATCTCACACATGGGACCTATCCCGTCTGGCTCCTCACACTGACCTCCCTCAGGGTCATTTCAGGCCCAGACCCCAGAGATGGCTGGCACGATCCCTAGCAGCCCTGGGGGACCATCAGCAAGTGCACGGGGACGGTAGTCATCACCCTGGTCCTCAGAGAGCCGGCCCTGATCCCAACTCCCCTGGGCGTCTGACTGAGCTTCAAGAACCACTGTGCACTGCTAAAGCCCCAGGTCCTGCAGGACCGTAAGGACCACCCCACGACTCCTCCGGGCTGCGGGCCAGAGCTACGAGCACTCGCGTCTCCACTGACCATCAGCTCCCTAGAGCAGACAGCCCCAGGTGCACACGGGGCAACTGAGTCTGGGCGGTCGCAGCCTCGCTTGGGCTTGGACAGAGAGCAACCACGCTCCAGGTGCCTGTGGCTGGGAGGAGCCCCACTTCAGGGGCTGGGACAGGGCTCCCAATGCACAGGGAGCGGCTCCCGGGCGGTCTCAGGGTGTGATGGGAGCTATTGCTCCTCAGGGTCCACATCTGGGCAGCTGAGGGCGCCGCCAGCTTCACTGGAACACGATCCCCAGGCACCAGACGGGAGGCTGGGGCGTCCTGACAGGGACAATGACCATGCAGAGTGAGGAGCCCTCGAGCACGGGCCAACAGGTCTAGCCCAGCTCTGACAAAGGCTGGACCCACACCTGCTGAGGCAGGCGCAGGCTTCCCCCTCTTGGTGCTATGGGGCACAGTGTGCACAGGGCATGGCTTAGAAGTGCAGCAGGCAGCGCCCGCTGGGATGCGGCAGCCATCTTGTGTGAGAGGAGGGGGCTCCCTGGAGGAGCCACAGGAAGTGACCTCACCTGGAGACCTGGGGGGCGCGGCAACAACCCCAACATTCCAGAGTCGAGTCTGAACCAGCTCACTAGCAGAGAGTCTCGCAGGAAGATGTTCCTGACTTGTATCCCGCGATGCCAAAGCCCAGGCCCCAAGAAAACCTGCTGTGGCCGCCTCGCCCAGTGCTGGGGACGCTGGGCCAGCCCTCACCCGCGACGCTCCTGGGGCTTCCAACAGAAAAAGGCCATGGTGAGCCTGGAAGCAGGACAGGTCTCTGCGGGCCAGGACACCACTGGGAACCCACCAGAAGCCCATGGGCCCCTGGGTGGATGGGCAGGGCCAAGGGGCCACTTCCCCCTCCTAGGCTGGGAAGAGAGGGAGGCTGGAAGTCCTAGGCAGAGGCAGCCTGAGGCCCAGAGCTGCTGGCTGCGGAGGGATCCAGGGATCCAGGGCCTCTTACCTGCCATTCTCTGCTCTTGTCTCCCAGGTCCAGGACAGGTCAGCCTCGCGCCTGGGGCAGCACAGCGGGCTGCGCATCGCCAGCAGCCTGCACGTGTGGCAGGCCCCTTTCACCGATGACCTGTGTGTGGTGGGCGAGTGGTCAAAGGAGCCCACCGCTCCAAAGCCCCCGTACCGGGCGTTCCCCAGCACGCAGAAACCACCGCACGTCCCCCTCAGTCACACACTGGTGGTCAAAGCCCAGATAGAGCCCAGGGGGTCCGCAAATGCCCATCTCACAGCGGAGGAAGTAGGGCCCGTCGGCTTGGCCTGTGTCAGTCGTGACCCAAGGTCAGGGCCGGGCCTGGCACCTGACCTCACCGCTGGGGCGCAACAGAGCCCTGGTCTCCAAACAACACCCCCGCTGGAGCAGTGCTGGCCCTCCAACCATCAGCGCCGCCACAAGGATGCGCGGGGCACAGCCGTGTCCCCGGGGGCCGAGCAGGGCTCAGGGGAGGCCCTGAGAGAAGAGTCTCTGGGGATGGTGGGTCCGCAGCCACGACTGGACGCAGCAGCTGAAGCCGACGACGCTGCAGGGGCACCGGACGCAGCCCTGGCCCCGGCCTCAGCCCCAGCTCCAGCTCCGCAAGTCCCTTCTGCTTCAGCCCCAGCCCCACACCTGTCCTTCCCCGCCCCCGGGATCCTGTACTTCTCCTTCCTCCTCCCCACTCTCTTGCTTTTCTCCACCTTAGTGTCCCTGTACCTCAATAAAATTTAATTGGTTGCCCACTGTGGAATGCACAATTGGCGCCGTGCGAGCTCCCCAGGCCGTGCCCTCCCCACCCCACTCTCCCTGCACCATGGCCCCAATGCCCGGGACCTGGATCCTCTGCAGAGGACACTGGCACATCCCCAGGGGCAGAGCCAAGGGGCCCCGTTTGGACAAACAGCACCAAACGCTGGGAAGGCTAAGGCAAGCCAGGAACAGGGAATGCAATGCTCTGCACCTCCCTGCACACAATGGGAGCCCCCAGCTTCCGGGAGGAGGGGGGCACAGGGAGTGGGTTGGGGGCTTCAACTGAGGGAACAACATCGGTCCGGGGACACACACAAACAACACCTGTCACAGGCTCTGGCCCTGTGCTCAAATACGGCTCACTGACAGACGGATCCCAGCAGGGATGTGCCCACTGCACAGGAGACAGGGGGAGCCTTGTCCAGGACCCCACGTGACCCACACTGCCTGCTGTGCAGGCCACATGGGTGGGTCTCGGCTGGGAAGACGGACACATGATGGAGGATGTCCCCAAGGACAGTGGCTGCTCCTTCCCCGAGCTCCTGGCCTTTCCGGGTCCTTGGCCAGGTCCACCGGGCACCTGGTCTCAGCCATGGGGAGACACTGGCTTCACTCCCATTGGCAGAGGAGGAACCCCCTGAGAGGGAGGCCCCGCCCAGGTCAGGGCTGTGCCGATCCCAGAGGAGGACTCCCCTCCCCACCTGAGCCCGCACTCGGGGACCCTATGGGCCTGTGGCCAAGCAAGAGGGCAGCACAGCAGGGAGCACAGGGATCAGGAAGGCTGGGACTTTCTCCAACAGTTCCCACCCTGAGGATTTTCTCCTCGAATGCCTCAGGTGTTCTACTAGGGCTGAGGGGTGCCCGTGGAGGAGGAAGCCGGGGCCCCGGAAGGCTGACCTGTGTGTGTTCCTGGGAATGGCCTGCATCACACCCAGTGACATCCCTGTCCCCCCACAGTCCTTCTGCAACATGTCACGGGTCACCACCATGCTCCGCCCTGCACACCTGCCCAGTGCAACCCAGGCGCAGCCCACCTGGACTTAGTGAGTGGCCTTAGGTGCACGTGACAGGAGCGGCCCTGGTAGTTCCATTGTGCAGCTCTGGCATGGAGAAGCCCAGACAACTGTGCTCCCCACATGGGCCTGCCGCAGGTAGGTGGCCCATGGCAGGGTGCTGAGCTGAGACATCAACATTCAGAACCAGCAGAGGACATGAGGTCAGGCTCATTGAAGGCGACACCCCAAGGCGAGATCACGACCACCCTTGAGACACTTGGGAAGGCAGGAGGCTCTTCCTGGCAACCACCTGCCACACAGGACGGTACAGCACACGCCTAGCTTCCTGGCCCACTTTCTACGTCCTGGCTGTGCTAAGCCTAGCTTGACAGCTTGCCTTTGCCCAGTTCCATTCACGTGCTCCTGGGTCAACACATGCAAAAGTGCTTTCCGAAAGCTCAGAGTCATCTCTCCTCCTGAGCATTCTTGCACTGTGCCCAGCTCCTGCCCCACATGCTGACTAGGAGACCCGCTCAGGCCCCTGCGGCTCATCTGCGCTCTCAGGCTTGATGTTCTGCTTTATTCACCCACCCCGCACTTCACAAACACCAGCAAGACCTTCCCCGTGTCACATGCAACCATGACACAGGACAGGCTTCTCCAGTCCCAGCCTGCCTCCTTCCCATCATTCCTTGCTTCTGCCTGCTTTTCCCCATCGCCCGAGTCCTGCACATCCTCTCCTACTGAGTGTCACCTCCCTACCTGCACGTGCCCTCGGGACACCTCAATTCCACCTAAATCACGAAAAAGCCACCTACAACAGGGATCCTGAGCTCTGATGCAGGTCGGGAAGGTAGACTCGGGCACTTGCTACAACATGGATTCCCCCTTCTCTGATTCAGGGCTCCTCAGAGGCAGGACATCCTTTCCCAGCAACCCCTGGAAGGTTTGCCACCACCTAGGCCCACGGGGCTGGCGCTGTGGCCCACAGGGTAAAGCCCCACCTGCAGGGCTGGCATCCCACATCAGAACCCCGGGTCTGGTCCTGGAGCCCTGCTTTCAGTCCAGCTCCCTGCTAACACACCTGGCAGAACAGCGCACGTTGACCCAAGTGCTCCGGTCCCTGCCACCTGTGTGCCAGGCCCAGAAGCTGTTCCAGGCTACTGGCCAGGGGCCTTTGAGAGATTAAATCAGCTCATCAGAGTCGTCCTTCTGTACCTCTCTCCCTGTCCTTCCCTCCAACTCTGCCTTTCAACTCAAACATGGAGAGGAGAGGAGAGGAGAGGAGAGGAGAGGAGAGGAGACCTCCCGGGCCGGCACTGTGGCACAGTAGGTTGTACATCCGCCTATGACAGCGATATACTCTATGGGCGCCAGTTGCATCCCAGCTGCTCCACTTCTGATTCAGCTCTCTGCTAAGACACGAGAAGGCAGTGGAACATGGGCCATGTACTTGACCCCTTATCCACGTGGTAGACCCAGAAGAAGCTCCTGGCTCCTGGCTTTGGATCAGCTCAGCACCGGCTGTTGTGGCCATTTGGGGAGTGAACCATTCGATCAAAGACCTCTCTGCCTCTCTTTCTCCCTCTCTGTCTCTCTCTCTCTCTCCTACTTCCCCTTTCTCTCCTGTAACTCTGCCAGTGAAGTAAAGAAATCAAGCTTTACAACTACACAAAACACCTGAGCCCAAACTTAGATGAAAGTGGCTGAACTCCTGGCTCGGCAGTGTAGAGTAGTAGGTTAAGCCTCCACCTGCCAAGCCAGCATCTCATATGGGCACTGGCTTGTGTGCTGGCTGCTCCACTTCCATCCAGCTCCCTGGTGATGGCCTGGGAAAGCAGTGAGGATGACCCAAGTCCTTGGAATCCTGCACCCACACGGGAGACCTGGTAGGAGCTCTCGGCTCCTGGCCTCCGATGAGCCCATTGGAGGACACTGTGGCCATTCGGGGATTGAACCAGCACGTGGAAGGCCTCTCTGTCTCTCCCTCTCTGTGTCTCACTCGACTTCTCAGACAAAGAAAGAAAGCAGGATACAAAGCACACCAGCAGCTGAACTCCTCCCAGAAACTTTTCACAGAAGGTCTTTGCTCTAGAGAGTACACCCAAAGAGCATCTTTTCAGGCTCCGCATGGGGCACAGGAGAGCTCCCCACAGGGAAGGGGCACGGGCCACTGCCATCTAAACCACTCGACATCGCCAGTGCTGTACCAAGCCCAGCACATGAGCCTGTCCCCCTCATCTTTCAGGGAAGGACATTCCCACAGCAGGGAATTAGCCATTAGCTAACAGGAAGGACACTCACACCATGTGTCCCCACGATGTCCATCTACTCCCCAGACATTCATCACTTCACCACGCCCAACACCACTCCTGGTCTCTCCCCACGCCCCTGGCCAAACCCAACACGCAACAGCCCCGGTGTCTAGGGTCTCCTCAGGATGCTGGATGGAAACACAATCTCACACATGGGACCTATCCCGTCTGGCTCCTCACACTGACCTCCCTCAGGGTCATTTCAGGCCCAGACCCCAGAGATGGCTGGCACGATCCCTAGCAGCCCTGGGGGACCATCAGCAAGTGCACGGGGACGGTAGTCATCACCCTGGTCCTCAGAGAGCCGGCCCTGATCCCAACTCCCCTGGGCGTCTGACTGAGCTTCAAGAACCACCGTGCACTGCTAAAGCCCCAGGTCCTGCAGGACCGTAAGGACCACCCCACGACTCCTCCGGGCTGCGGGCCAGAGCTACGAGCACTCGGGTCTCCACTGACCATCAGCTCCCTAGAGCAGACAGCCCCAGGTGCACACGGGGCAACTGAGTCTGGGCGGTCGCAGCCTCGCTTGGGCTTGGACAGAGAGCAACCATGCTCCAGGTGCCTGTGGCTGGGAGGAGCCCCACTTCAGGGGCTGGGACAGGGCTCCCAATGCACAGGGAGCGGCTCCCGGGCGGTCTCAGGGTGTGATGGGAGCTATTGCTCCTCAGGGTCCACATCTGGGCAGCTGAGGGCGCCGCCAGCTTCACTGGAACACGATCCCCAGGCACCAGACGGGAGGCTGGGGCGTCCTGACAGGGACAATGACCATGCAGAGTGAGGAGCCCTCGAGCACGGGCCAACAGGTCTAGCCCAGCTCTGACAAAGGCTGCACCCACACCTGCTGAGGCAGGCGCAGGCTTCCCCCTCTTGGTGCTATGGGGCACAGTGTGCACAGGGCATGGCTTAGAAGTGCAGCAGGCAGCGCCCGCTGGGATGCGGCAGCCATCTTGTGTGAGAGGAGGGGGCTCCCTGGAGGAGCCACAGGAAGTGACCTCACCTGGAGACCTGGGGGGCGCGGCAACAACCCCAACATTCCAGAGTCGAGTCTGAACCAGCTCACTAGCAGAGAGTCTCGCAGGAAGATGTTCCTGACTTGTATCCCGCGATGCCAAAGCCCAGGCCCCAAGAAAACCTGCTGTGGCCGCCTCGCCCAGTGCTGGGGACGCTGGGCCAGCCCTCACCCGCGACGCTCCTGGGGCTTCCAACAGAAAAAGGCCATGGTGAGCCTGGAAGCAGGACAGGTCTCTGCGGGCCAGGACACCACTGGGAACCCACCAGAAGCCCATGGGCCCCTGGGTGGATGGGCAGGGCCAAGGGGCCACTTCCCCCTCCTAGGCTGGGAAGAGAGGGAGGCTGGAAGTCCTAGGCAGAGGCAGCCTGAGGCCCAGAGCTGCTGGCTGCGGAGGGATCCAGGGATCCAGGGCCTCTTACCTGCCATTCTCTGCTCTTGTCTCCCAGGTCCAGGACAGGTCAGCCTCGCGCCTGGGGCAGCACAGCGGGCTGCGCATCGCCAGCAGCCTGCACGTGTGTCAGGCCCCTTTCACCGATGACCTGTGTGTGGTGGGGGAGTGGTCAAAGGAGCCCACCGCTCCAAAGCCCCCGTACCGGGCGTTCCCCAGCACGCAGAAACCACCGCACGTCCCCCTCAGTCACACACTGGTGGTCAAAGCCCAGATAGAGCCCAGGGGGTCCGCAAATGCCCATCTCACAGCGGAGGAAGTAGGGCCCGTCGGCTTGGCCTGTGTCAGTCGTGACCCAAGGTCAGGGCCGGGCCTGGCACCTGACCTCACCGCTGGGGCGCAACAGAGCCCTGGTCTCCAAACAACACCCCCGCTGGAGCAGTGCTGGCCCTCCAACCATCAGCGCCGCCACAAGGATGCGCGGGGCACAGCCGTGTCCCCGGGGGCCGAGCAGGGCTCAGGGGAGGCCCTGAGAGAAGAGTCTCTGGGGATGGTGGGTCCGCAGCCACGACTGGACGCAGCAGCTGAAGCCGACGACGCTGCAGGGGCACCGGACGCAGCCCTGGCCCCGGCCTCAGCCCCAGCTCCAGCTCCGCAAGTCCCTTCTGCTTCAGCCCCAGCCCCACACCTGTCCTTCTCCGCCCCCGGGATCCTGTACTTCTCCTTCCTCCTCCCCACTCTCTTGCTTTTCTCCACCTTAGTGTCCCTGTACCTCAATAAAATTTAATTGGTTGCCCACTGTGGAATGCACAATTGGCGCCGTGCGAGCTCCCCAGGCCGTGCCCTCCCCACCCCACTCTCCCTGCACCATGGCCCCAATGCCCGGGACCTGGATCCTCTGCAGAGGACACTGGCACATCCCCAGGGGCAGAGCCAAGGGGCCCCGTTTGGACAAACAGCACCAAACGCTGGGAAGGCTAAGGCAAGCCAGGAACAGGGAATGCAATGCTCTGCACCTCCCTGCACACAATGGGAGCCCCCAGCTTCCGGGAGGAGGGGGGCACAGGGAGTGGGTTGGGGGCTTCAACTGAGGGAACAACATCGGTCCGGGGACACACACAAACAACACCTGTCACAGGCTCTGGCCCTGTGCTCAAATACGGCTCACTGACAGACGGATCCCAGCAGGGATGTGCCCACTGCACAGGAGACAGGGGGAGCCTTGTCCAGGACCCCACGTGACCCACACTGCCTGCTGAGCAGGCCACATGGGTGGGTCTCGGCTGGGAAGACGGACACATGATGGAGGATGTCCCCAAGGACAGTGGCTGCTCCTTCCCCGAGCTCCTGGCCTTTCCGGGTCCCTGGCCAGGTCCACCGGGCACCTGGTCTCAGCCATGGGGAGACACTGGCTTCACTCCCATTGGCAGAGGAGGAACCCCCTGAGAGGGAGGCCCCGCCCAGGTCAGGGCTGTGCCGATCCCAGAGGAGGACTCCCCTCCCCACCTGAGCCCGCACTCGGGGACCCTATGGGCCTGTGGCCAAGCAAGAGGGCAGCACAGCAGGGAGCACAGGGATCAGGAAGGCTGGGACTTTCTCCAACAGTTCCCACCCTGAGGATTTTCTCCTCGAATGCCTCAGGTGTTCTACTAGGGCTGAGGGGTGCCCGTGGAGGAGGAAGCCGGGGCCCCGGAAGGCTGACCTGTGTGTGTTCCTGGGAATGGCCTGCATCACACCCAGTGACATCCCTGTCCCCCCACAGTCCTTCTGCAACATGTCACGGGTCACCACCATGCTCCGCCCTGCACACCTGCCCAGTGCAACCCAGGCGCAGCCCACCTGGACTTAGTGAGTGGCCTTAGGTGCACGTGACAGGAGCGGCCCTGGTAGTTCCATTGTGCAGCTCTGGCATGGAGAAGCCCAGACAACTGTGCTCCCCACACGGGCCTGCCGCAGGTAGGTGGCCCATGGCAGGGTGCTGAGCTGAGACATCAACATTCAGAACCAGCAGAGGACATGAGGTCAGGCTCATTGAAGGCGACACCCCAAGGCGAGATCACGACCACCCTTGAGACACTTGGGAAGGCAGGAGGCTCTTCCTGGCAACCACCTGCCACACAGGACGGTACAGCACACGCCTAGCTTCCTGGCCCACTTTCTACGTCCTGGCTGTGCTAAGCCTAGCTTGACAGCTTGCCTTTGCCCAGTTCCATTCACGTGCTCCTGGGTCAACACATGCAAAAGTGCTTTCCGAAAGCTCAGAGTCATCTCTCCTCCTGAGCATTCTTGCACTGTGCCCAGCTCCTGCCCCACATGCTGACTAGGAGACCCGCTCAGGCCCCTGCGGCTCATCTGCGCTCTCAGGCTTGATGTTCTGCTTTATTCACCCACCCCGCACTTCACAAACACCAGCAAGACCTTCCCCGTGTCACATGCAACCATGACACAGGACAGGCTTCTCCAGTCCCAGCCTGCCTCCTTCCCATCATTCCTTGCTTCTGCCTGCTTTTCCCCATCGCCCGAGTCCTGCACATCCTCTCCTACTGAGTGTCACCTCCCTACCTGCACGTGCCCTCGGGACACCTCAATTCCACCTAAATCACGAAAAAGCCACCTACAACAGGGATCCTGAGCTCTGATGCAGGTCGGGAAGGTAGACTCGGGCACTTGCTACAACATGGATTCCCCCTTCTCTGATTCAGGGGTCCTCAGAGGCAGGACAGCCTTTCCCAGCAACCCCTGGAAGGTTTGCCACCACCTAGGCCCACGGGGCTGGCGCTGTGGCCCACAGGGTAAAGCCCCACCTGCAGGGCTGGCATCCCACATCAGAACCCCGGGTCTGGTCCTGGAGCCCTGCTTTCAGTCCAGCTCCCTGCTAACACACCTGGCAGAACAGCGCACGTTGACCCAAGTGCTCCGGTCCCTGCCACCTGTGTGCCAGGCCCAGAAGCTGTTCCAGGCTACTGGCCAGGGGCCTTTGAGAGATTAAATCAGCTCATCAGAGTCGTCCTTCTGTACCTCTCTCCCTGTCCTTCCCTCCAACTCTGCCTTTCAACTCAAACATGGAGAGGAGAGGAGAGGAGAGGAGAGGAGAGGAGAGGAGAGGAGAGGAGAGGAGAGGAGAGGAGAGGAGAGGAGAGGAGACCTCCCGGGCCGGCACTGTGGCACAGTAGGTTGTACATCCGCCTATGACAGCGATATACTCTATGGGCGCCAGTTGCATCCCAGCTGCTCCACTTCTGATTCAGCTCTCTGCTAAGACACGAGAAGGCAGTGGAACATGGGCCATGTACTTGACCCCTTATCCACGTGGTAGACCCAGAAGAAGCTCCTGGCTCCTGGCTTTGGATCAGCTCAGCACCGGCTGTTGTGGCCATTTGGGGAGTGAACCATTCGATCAAAGACCTCTCTGCCTCTCTTTCTCCCTCTCTGTCTCTCTCTCTCTCTCCTACTTCCCCTTTCTCTCCTGTAACTCTGCCAGTGAAGTAAAGAAATCAAGCTTTACAACTACACAAAACACCTGAGCCCAAACTTAGATGAAAGTGGCTGAACTCCTGGCTCGGCAGTGTAGAGTAGTAGGTTAAGCCTCCACCTGCCAAGCCAGCATCTCATATGGGCACTGGCTTGTGTGCTGGCTGCTCCACTTCCATCCAGCTCCCTGGTGATGGCCTAGGAAAGCAGTGAGGATGACCCAAGTCCTTGGAATCCTGCACCCACACGGGAGACCTGGTAGGAGCTCTCGGCTCCTGGCCTCCGATGAGCCCATTGGAGGACACTGTGGCCATTCGGGGATTGAACCAGCACGTGGAAGGCCTCTCTGTCTCTCCCTCTCTGTGTCTCACTCGACTTCTCAGACAAAGAAAGAAAGCAGGATACAAAGCACACCAGCAGCTGAACTCCTCCCAGAAACTTTTCACATAAGCTCTTTGCTCTAGAGAGTACACCCAAAGAGCATCTTTTCAGGCTTCGCATGGGGCACAGGAGAGCTCCCCACAGGGAAGGGGCACGGGCCACTGCCATCTAAACCACTCGACATCGCCAGTGCTGTACCAAGCCCAGCACATGAGCCTGTCCCCCTCATCTTTCAGGGAAGGACATTCCCACAGCAGGGAATTAGCCATTAGCTAACAGGAAGGACACTCACACCATGTGTCCCCACGATGTCCATCTACTCCCCAGACATTCATCACTTCACCACGCCCAACACCACTCCTGGTCTCTCCCCACGCCCCTGGCCAAACCCAACACGCAACAGCCCCGGTGTCTAGGGTCTCCTCAGGATGCTGGATGGAAACACAATCTCACACATGGGACCTATCCCGTCTGGCTCCTCACACTGACCTCCCTCAGGGTCATTTCAGGCCCAGACCCCAGAGATGGCTGGCACGATCCCTAGCAGCCCTGGGGGACCATCAGCAAGTGCACGGGGACGGTAGTCATCACCCTGGTCCTCAGAGAGCCGGCCCTGATCCCAACTCCCCTGGGCGTCTGACTGAGCTTCAAGAACCACCGTGCACTGCTAAAGCCCCAGGTCCTGCAGGACCGTAAGGACCACCCCACGACTCCTCCGGGCTGCGGGCCAGAGCTACGAGCACTCGCGTCTCCACTGACCATCAGCTCCCTAGAGCAGACAGCCCCAGGTGCACACGGGGCAACTGAGTCTGGGCGGTCGCAGCCTCGCTTGGGCTTGGACAGAGAGCAACCACGCTCCAGGTGCCTGTGGCTGGGAGGAGCCCCACTTCAGGGGCTGGGACAGGGCTCCCAATGCACAGGGAGCGGCTCCCGGGCGGTCTCAGGGTGTGATGGGAGCTATTGCTCCTCAGGGTCCACATCTGGGCAGCTGAGGGCGCCGCCAGCTTCACTGGAACACGATCCCCAGGCACCAGACGGGAGGCTGGGGCGTCCTGACAGGGACAATGACCATGCAGAGTGAGGAGCCCTCGAGCACGGGCCAACAGGTATAGCCCAGCTCTGACAAAGGCTGGACCCACACCTGCTGAGGCAGGCGCAGGCTTCCCCCTCTTGGTGCTATGGGGCACAGTGTGCACAGGGCATGGCTTAGAAGTGCAGCAGGCAGCGCCCGCTGGGATGCGGCAGCCATCTTGTGTGAGAGGAGGGGGCTCCCTGGAGGAGCCACAGGAAGTGACCTCACCTGGAGACCTGGGGGGCGCGGCAACAACCCCAACATTCCAGAGTCGAGTCTGAACCAGCTCACTAGCAGAGAGTCTCGCAGGAAGATGTTCCTGACTTGTATCCCGCGATGCCAAAGCCCAGGCCCCAAGAAAACCTGCTGTGGCCGCCTCGCCCAGTGCTGGGGACGCTGGGCCAGCCCTCACCCGCGACGCTCCTGGGGCTTCCAACAGAAAAAGGCCATGGTGAGCCTGGAAGCAGGACAGGTCTCTGCGGGCCAGGACACCACTGGGAACCCACCAGAAGCCCATGGGCCCCTGGGTGGATGGGCAGGGCCAAGGGGCCACTTCCCCCTCCTAGGCTGGGAAGAGAGGGAGGCTGGAAGTCCTAGGCAGAGGCAGCCTGAGGCCCAGAGCTGCTGGCTGCGGAGGGATCCAGGGATCCAGGGCCTCTTACCTGCCATTCTCTGCTCTTGTCTCCCAGGTCCAGGACAGGTCAGCCTCGCGCCTGGGGCAGCACAGCGGGCTGCGCATCGCCAGCAGCCTGCACGTGTGGCAGGCCCCTTTCACCGATGACCTGTGTGTGGTGGGGGAGTGGTCAAAGGAGCCCACCGCTCCAAAGCCCCCGTACCGGGCGTTCCCCAGCACGCAGAAACCACCGCACGTCCCCCTCAGTCACACACTAGTGGTCAAAGCCCAGATAGAGCCCAGGGGGTCCGCAAATGCCCATCTCACAGCGGAGGAAGTAGGGCCCGTCGGCTTGGCCTGTGTCAGTCGTGACCCAAGGTCAGGGCCGGGCCTGGCACCTGACCTCACCGCTGGGGCGCAACAGAGCCCTGGTCTCCAAACAACACCCCCGCTGGAGCAGTGCTGGCCCTCCAACCATCAGCGCCGCCACAAGGATGCGCGGGGCACAGCCGTGTCCCCGGGGGCCGAGCAGGGCTCAGGGGAGGCCCTGAGAGAAGAGTCTCTGGGGATGGTGGGTCCGCAGCCACGACTGGACGCAGCAGCTGAAGCCGACGACGCTGCAGGGGCACCGGACGCAGCCCTGGCCCCGGCCTCAGCCCCAGCTCCAGCTCCGCAAGTCCCTTCTGCTTCAGCCCCAGCCCCACACCTGTCCTTCCCCGCCCCCGGGATCCTGTACTTCTCCTTCCTCCTCCCCACTCTCTTGCTTTTCTCCACCTTAGTGTCCCTGTACCTCAATAAAATTTAATTGGTTGCCCACTGTGGAATGCACAATTGGCGCCGTGCGAGCTCCCCAGGCCGTGCCCTCCCCACCCCACTCTCCCTGCACCATGGCCCCAATGCCCGGGACCTGGATCCTCTGCAGAGGACACTGGCACATCCCCAGGGGCAGAGCCAAGGGGCCCCGTTTGGACAAACAGCACCAAACGCTGGGAAGGCTAAGGCAAGCCAGGAACAGGGAATGCAATGCTCTGCACCTCCCTGCACACAATGGGAGCCCCCAGCTTCCGGGAGGAGGGGGGCACAGGGAGTGGGTTGGGGGCTTCAACTGAGGGAACAACATCGGTCCGGGGACACACACAAACAACACCTGTCACAGGCTCTGGCCCTGTGCTCAAATACGGCTCACTGACAGACGGATCCCAGCAGGGATGTGCCCACTGCACAGGAGACAGGGGGAGCCTTGTCCAGGACCCCACGTGACCCACACTGCCTGCTGAGCAGGCCACATGGGTGGGTCTCGGCTGGGAAGACGGACACATGATGGAGGATGTCCCCAAGGACAGTGGCTGCTCCTTCCCCGAGCTCCTGGCCTTTCCGGGTCCCTGGCCAGGTCCACCGGGCACCTGGTCTCAGCCATGGGGAGACACTGGCTTCACTCCCATTGGCAGAGGAGGAACCCCCTGAGAGGGAGGCCCCGCCCAGGTCAGGGCTGTGCCGATCCCAGAGGAGGACTCCCCTCCCCACCTGAGCCCGCACTCGGGGACCCTATGGGCCTGTGGCCAAGCAAGAGGGCAGCACAGCAGGGAGCACAGGGATCAGGAAGGCTGGGACTTTCTCCAACAGTTCCCACCCTGAGGATTTTCTCATCGAATGCCTCAGGTGTTCTACTAGGGCTGAGGGGTGCCCATGGAGGAGGAAGCCGGGGCCCCGGAAGGCTGACCTGTGTGTGTTCCTGGGAATGGCCTGCATCACACCCAGTGACATCCCTGTCCCCCCACAGTCCTTCTGCAACATGTCACGGGTCACCACCATGCTCCGCCCTGCACACCTGCCCAGTGCAACCCAGGCGCAGCCCACCTGGACTTAGTGAGTGGCCTTAGGTGCACGTGACAGGAGCGGCCCTGGTAGTTCCATTGTGCAGCTCTGGCATGGAGAAGCCCAGACAACTGTGCTCCCCACACGGGCCTGCCGCAGGTAGGTGGCCCATGGCAGGGTGCTGAGCTGAGACATCAACATTCAGAACCAGCAGAGGACATGAAGTCAGGCTCATTGAAGGCGACACCCCAAGGCGAGATCACGACCACCCTTGAGACACTTGGGAAGGCAGGAGGCTCTTCCTGGCAACCACCTGCCACACAGGACGGTACAGCACACGCCTAGCTTCCTGGCCCACTTTCTACGTCCTGGCTGTGCTAAGCCTAGCTTGACAGCTTGCCTTTGCCCAGTTCCATTCACGTGCTCCTGGGTCAACACATGCAAAAGTGCTTTCCGAAAGCTCAGAGTCATCTCTCCTCCTGAGCATTCTTGCACTGTGCCCAGCTCCTGCCCCACATGCTGACTAGGAGACCCGCTCAGGCCCCTGCGGCTCATCTGCGCTCTCAGGCTTGATGTTCTGCTTTATTCACCCACCCCGCACTTCACAAACACCAGCAAGACCTTCCCCGTGTCACATGCAACCATGACACAGGACAGGCTTCTCCAGTCCCAGCCTGCCTCCTTCCCATCATTCCTTGCTTCTGCCTGCTTTTCCCCATCGCCCGAGTCCTGCACATCCTCTCCTACTGAGTGTCACCTCCCTACCTGCACGTGCCCTCGGGACACCTCAATTCCACCTAAATCACGAAAAAGCCACCTACAACAGGGATCCTGAGCTCTGATGCAGGTCGGGAAGGTAGACTCGGGCACTTGCTACAACATGGATTCCCCCTTCTCTGATTCAGGGGTCCTCAGAGGCAGGACATCCTTTCCCAGCAACCCCTGGAAGGTTTGCCACCACCTAGGCCCACGGGGCTGGCGCTGTGGCCCACAGGGTAAAGCCCCACCTGCAGGGCTGGCATCCCACATCAGAACCCCGGGTCTGGTCCTGGAGCCCTGCTTTCAGTCCAGCTCCCTGCTAACACACCTGGCAGAACAGCGCACGTTGACCCAAGTGCTCCGGTCCCTGCCACCTGTGTGCCAGGCCCAGAAGCTGTTCCAGGCTACTGGCCAGGGGCCTTTGAGAGATTAAATCAGCTCATCAGAGTCGTCCTTCTGTACCTCTCTCCCTGTCCTTCCCTCCAACTCTGCCTTTCAACTCAAACATGGAGAGGAGAGGAGAGGAGAGGAGAGGAGAGGAGAGGAGAGGAGAGGAGAGGAGAGGAGAGGAGAGGAGAGGAGAGGAGAGGAGAGGAGAGGAGAGGAGAGGAGACCTCCCGGGCCGGCACTGTGGCACAGTAGGTTGTACATCCGCCTATGACAGCGATATACTCTATGGGCGCCAGTTGCATCCCAGCTGCTCCACTTCTGATTCAGCTCTCTGCTAAGACACGAGAAGGCAGTGGAACATGGGCCATGTACTTGACCCCTTATCCACGTGGTAGACCCAGAAGAAGCTCCTGGCTCCTGGCTTTGGATCAGCTCAGCACCGGCTGTTGTGGCCATTTGGGGAGTGAACCATTCGATCAAAGACCTCTCTGCCTCTCTTTCTCCCTCTCTGTCTCTCTCTCTCTCTCCTACTTCCCCTTTCTCTCCTGTAACTCTGCCAGTGAAGTAAAGAAATCAAGCTTTACAACTACACAAAACACCTGAGCCCAAACTTAGATGAAAGTGGCTGAACTCCTGGCTCGGCAGTGTAGAGTAGTAGGTTAAGCCTCCACCTGCCAAGCCAGCATCTCATATGGGCACTGGCTTGTGTGCTGGCTGCTCCACTTCCATCCAGCTCCCTGGTGATGGCCTGGGAAAGCAGTGAGGATGACCCAAGTCCTTGGAATCCTGCACCCACACGGGAGACCTGGTAGGAGCTCTCGGCTCCTGGCCTCCGATGAGCCCATTGGAGGACACTGTGGCCATTCGGGGATTGAACCAGCACGTGGAAGGCCTCTCTGTCTCTCCCTCTCTGTGTCTCACTCGACTTCTCAGACAAAGAAAGAAAGCAGGATACAAAGCACACCAGCAGCTGAACTCCTCCCAGAAACTTTTCACATAAGCTCTTTGCTCTAGAGAGTACACCCAAAGAGCATCTTTTCAGGCTCCGCATGGGGCACAGGCGAGCTCCCCACAGGGAAGGGGCACGGGCCACTGCCATCTAAACCACTCGACATTGCCAGTGCTGTACCAAGCCCAGCACATGAGCCTGTCCCCCTCATCTTTCAGGGAAGGACATTCCCACAGCAGGGAATTAGCCATTAGCTAACAGGAAGGACACTCACACCATGTGTCCCCACGATGTCCATCTACTCCCCAGACATTCATCACTTCACCACGCCCAACACCACTCCTGGTCTCTCCCCACGCCCCTGGCCAAACCCAACACGCAACAGCCCCGGTGTCTAGGGTCTCCTCAGGATGCTGGATGGAAACACAATCTCACACATGGGACCTATCCCGTCTGGCTCCTCACACTGACCTCCCTCAGGGTCATTTCAGGCCCAGACCCCAGAGATGGCTGGCACGATCCCTAGCAGCCCTGGGGGACCATCAGCAAGTGCACGGGGACGGTAGTCATCACCCTGGTCCTCAGAGAGCCGGCCCTGATCCCAACTCCCCTGGGCGTCTGACTGAGCTTCAAGAACCACCGTGCACTGCTAAAGCCCCAGGTCCTGCAGGACCGTAAGGACCACCCCACGACTCCTCCGGGCTGCGGGCCAGAGCTACGAGCACTCGGGTCTCCACTGACCATCAGCTCCCTAGAGCAGACAGCCCCAGGTGCACACGGGGCAACTGAGTCTGGGCGGTCGCAGCCTCGCTTGGGCTTGGACAGAGAGCAACCACGCTCCAGGTGCCTGTGGCTGGGAGGAGCCCCACTTCAGGGGCTGGGACAGGGCTCCCAATGCACAGGGAGCAGCTCCCGGGCGGTCTCAGGGTGTGATGGGAGCTATTGCTCCTCAGGGTCCACATCTGGGCAGCTGAGGGCGCCGCCAGCTTCACTGGAACACGATCCCCAGGCACCAGACGGGAGGCTGGGGCGTCCTGACAGGGACAATGACCATGCAGAGTGAGGAGCCCTCGAGCACGGGCCAACAGGTCTAGCCCAGCTCTGACAAAGGCTGGACCCACACCTGCTGAGGCAGGCGCAGGCTTCCCCCTCTTGGTGCTATGGGGCACAGTGTGCACAGGGCATGGCTTAGAAGTGCAGCAGGCAGCGCCCGCTGGGATGCGGCAGCCATCTTGTGTGAGAGGAGGGGGCTCCCTGGAGGAGCCACAGGAAGTGACCTCACCTGAGACCTGGGGGGCGCGGCAACAACCCCAACATTCCAGAGTCGAGTCTGAACCAGCTCACTAGCAGAGAGTCTCGCAGGAAGATGTTCCTGACTTGTATCCCGCGATGCCAAAGCCCAGGCCCCAAGAAAACCTGCTGTGGCCGCCTCGCCCAGTGCTGGGGACGCTGGGCCAGCCCTCACCCGCGACGCTCCTGGGGCTTCCAACAGAAAAAGGCCATGGTGAGCCTGGAAGCAGGACAGGTCTCTGCGGGCCAGGACACCACTGGGAACCCACCAGAAGCCCATGGGCCCCTGGGTGGATGGGCAGGGCCAAGGGGCCACTTCCCCCTCCTAGGCTGGGAAGAGAGGGAGGCTGGAAGTCCTAGGCAGAGGCAGCCTGAGGCCCAGAGCTGCTGGCTGCGGAGGGATCCAGGGATCCAGGGCCTCTTACCTGCCATTCTCTGCTCTTGTCTCCCAGGTCCAGGACAGGTCAGCCTCGCGCCTGGCGCAGCACAGCGGGCTGCGCATCGCCAGCAGCCTGCACGTGTGGCAGGCCCCTTTCACCGATGACCTGTGTGTGGTGGGCGAGTGGTCAAAGGAGCCCACCGCTCCAAAGCCCCCGTACCGGGCGTTCCCCAGCACGCAGAAACCACCGCACGTCCCCCTCAGTCACACACTGGTGGTCAAAGCCCAGATAGAGCCCAGGGGGTCCGCAAATGCCCATCTCACAGCGGAGGAAGTAGGGCCCGTCGGCTTGGCCTGTGTCAGTCGTGACCCAAGGTCAGGGCCGGGCCTGGCACCTGACCTCACCGCTGGGGCGCAACAGAGCCCTGGTCTCCAAACAACACCCCCGCTGGAGCAGTGCTGGCCCTCCAACCATCAGCGCCGCCACAAGGATGCGCGGGGCACAGCCGTGTCCCCCGGGGGCCGAGCAGGGCTCAGGGGAGGCCCTGAGAGAAGAGTCTCTGGGGATGGTGGGTCCGCAGCCACGACTGGACGCAGCAGCTGAAGCCGACGACGCTGCAGGGGCACCGGACGCAGCCCTGGCCCCGGCCTCAGCCCCAGCTCCAGCTCCGCAAGTCCCTTCTGCTTCAGCCCCAGCCCCACACCTGTCCTTCCCCGCCCCCGGGATCCTGTACTTCTCCTTCCTCCTCCCCACTCTCTTGCTTTTCTCCACCTTAGTGTCCCTGTACCTCAATAAAATTTAATTGGTTGCCCACTGTGGAATGCACAATTGGCGCCGTGCGAGCTCCCCAGGCCGTGCCCTCCCCACCCCACTCTCCCTGCACCATGGCCCCAATGCCCGGGACCTGGATCCTCTGCAGAGGACACTGGCACATCCCCAGGGGCAGAGCCAAGGGGCCCCGTTTGGACAAACAGCACCAAACGCTGGGAAGGCTAAGGCAAGCCAGGAACAGGGAATGCAATGCTCTGCACCTCCCTGCACACAATGGGAGCCCCCAGCTTCCGGGAGGAGGGGGGCACAGGGAGTGGGTTGGGGGCTTCAACTGAGGGAACAACATCGGTCCGGGGACACACACAAACAACACCTGTCACAGGCTCTGGCCCTGTGCTCAAATACGGCTCACTGACAGACGGATCCCAGCAGGGATGTGCCCACTGCACAGGAGACAGGGGGAGCCTTGTCCAGGACCCCACGTGACCCACACTGCCTGCTGAGCAGGCCACATGGGTGGGTCTCGGCTGGGAAGACGGACACATGATGGAGGATGTCCCCAAGGACAGTGGCTGCTCCTTCCCCGAGCTCCTGGCCTTTCCGGGTCCCTGGCCAGGTCCACCGGGCACCTGGTCTCAGCCATGGGGAGACACTGGCTTCACTCCCATTGGCAGAGGAGGAACCCCCTGAGAGGGAGGCCCCGCCCAGGTCAGGGCTGTGCCGATCCCAGAGGAGGACTCCCCTCCCCACCTGAGCCCGCACTCGGGGACCCTATGGGCCTGTGGCCAAGCAAGAGGGCAGCACAGCAGGGAGCACAGGGATCAGGAAGGCTGCGACTTTCTCCAACAGTTCCCACCCTGAGGATTTTCTCCTCGAATGCCTCAGGTGTTCTACTAGGGCTGAGGGGTGCCCGTGGAGGAGGAAGCCGGGGCCCCGGAAGGCTGACCTGTGTGTGTTCCTGGGAATGGCCTGCATCACACCCAGTGACATCCCTGTCCCCCCACAGTCCTTCTGCAACATGTCACGGGTCACCACCATGCTCCGCCCTGCACACCTGCCCAGTGCAACCCAGGCGCAGCCCACCTGGACTTAGTGAGTGGCCTTAGGTGCACGTGACAGGAGCGGCCCTGGTAGTTCCATTGTGCAGCTCTGGCATGGAGAAGCCCAGACAACTGTGCTCCCCACACGGGCCTGCCGCAGGTAGGTGGCCCATGGCAGGGTGCTGAGCTGAGACATCAACATTCAGAACCAGCAGAGGACATGAGGTCAGGCTCATTGAAGGCGACACCCCAAGGCGAGATCACGACCACCCTTGAGACACTTGGGAAGGCAGGAGGCTCTTCCTGGCAACCACCTGCCACACAGGACGGTACAGCACACGCCTAGCTTCCTGGCCCACTTTCTACGTCCTGGCTGTGCTAAGCCTAGCTTGACAGCTTGCCTTTGCCCAGTTCCATTCACGTGCTCCTGGGTCAACACATGCAAAAGTGCTTTCCGAAAGCTCAGAGTCATCTCTCCTCCTGAGCATTCTTGCACTGTGCCCAGCTCCTGCCCCACATGCTGACTAGGAGACCCGCTCAGGCCCCTGCGGCTCATCTGCGCTCTCAGGCTTGATGTTCTGCTTTATTCACCCACCCCGCACTTCACAAACACCAGCAAGACCTTCCCCGTGTCACATGCAACCATGACACAGGACAGGCTTCTCCAGTCCCAGCCTGCCTCCTTCCCATCATTCCTTGCTTCTGCCTGCTTTTCCCCATCGCCCGAGTCCTGCACATCCTCTCCTACTGAGTGTCACCTCCCTACCTGCACGTGCCCTCGGGACACCTCAATTCCACCTAAATCACGAAAAAGCCACCTACAACAGGGATCCTGAGCTCTGATGCAGGTCGGGAAGGTAGACTCGGGCACTTGCTACAACATGGATTCCCCCTTCTCTGATTCAGGGCTCCTCAGAGGCAGGACATCCTTTCCCAGCAACCCCTGGAAGGTTTGCCACCACCTAGGCCCACGGGGCTGGCGCTGTGGCCCACAGGGTAAAGCCCCACCTGCAGGGCTGGCATCCCACATCAGAACCCCGGGTCTGGTCCTGGAGCCCTGCTTTCAGTCCAGCTCCCTGCTAACACACCTGGCAGAACAGCGCACGTTGACCCAAGTGCTCCGGTCCCTGCCACCTGTGTGCCAGGCCCAGAAGCTGTTCCAGGCTACTGGCCAGGGGCCTTTGAGAGATTAAATCAGCTCATCAGAGTCGTCCTTCTGTACCTCTCTCCCTGTCCTTCCCTCCAACTCTGCCTTTCAACTCAAACATGGAGAGGAGAGGAGAGGAGAGGAGAGGAGAGGAGAGGAGAGGAGAGGAGAGGAGAGGAGAGGAGAGGAGACCTCCCGGGCCGGCACTGTGGCACAGTAGGTTGTACATCCGCCTATGACAGCGATATACTCTATGGGCGCCAGTTGCATCCCAGCTGCTCCACTTCTGATTCAGCTCTCTGCTAAGACACGAGAAGGCAGTGGAACATGGGCCATGTACTTGACCCCTTATCCACGTGGTAGACCCAGAAGAAGCTCCTGGCTCCTGGCTTTGGATCAGCTCAGCACCGGCTGTTGTGGCCATTTGGGGAGTGAACCATTCGATCAAAGACCTCTCTGCCTCTCTTTCTCCCTCTCTGTCTCTCTCTCTCTCTCCTACTTCCCCTTTCTCTCCTGTAACTCTGCCAGTGAAGTAAAGAAATCAAGCTTTACAACTACACAAAACACCTGAGCCCAAACTTAGATGAAAGTGGCTGAACTCCTGGCTCGGCAGTGTAGAGTAGTAGGTTAAGCCTCCACCTGCCAAGCCAGCATCTCATATGGGCACTGGCTTGTGTGCTGGCTGCTCCACTTCCATCCAGCTCCCTGGTGATGGCCTGGGAAAGCAGTGAGGATGACCCAAGTCCTTGGAATCCTGCACCCACACGGGAGACCTGGTAGGAGCTCTCGGCTCCTGGCCTCCGATGAGCCCATTGGAGGACACTGTGGCCATTCGGGGATTGAACCAGCACGTGGAAGGCCTCTCTGTCTCTCCCTCTCTGTGTCTCACTCGACTTCTCAGACAAAGAAAGAAAGCAGGATACAAAGCACACCAGCAGCTGAACTCCTCCCAGAAACTTTTCACATAAGCTCTTTGCTCTAGAGAGTACACCCAAAGAGCATCTTTTCAGGCTCCGCATGGGGCACAGGAGAGCTCCCCACAGGGAAGGGGCACGGGCCACTGCCATCTAAACCACTCGACATCGCCAGTGCTGTACCAAGCCCAGCACATGAGCCTGTCCCCCTCATCTTTCAGGGAAGGACATTCCCACAGCAGGGAATTAGCCATTAGCTAACAGGAAGGACACTCACACCATGTGTCCCCACGATGTCCATCTACTCCCCAGACATTCATCACTTCACCACGCCCAACACCACTCCTGGTCTCTCCCCACGCCCCTGGCCAAACCCAACACGCAACAGCCCCGGTGTCTAGGGTCTCCTCAGGATGCTGGATGGAAACACAATCTCACACATGGGACCTATCCCGTCTGGCTCCTCACACTGACCTCCCTCAGGGTCATTTCAGGCCCAGACCCCAGAGATGGCTGGCACGATCCCTAGCAGCCCTGGGGGACCATCAGCAAGTGCACGGGGACGGTAGTCATCACCCTGGTCCTCAGAGAGCCGGCCCTGATCCCAACTCCCCTGGGCGTCTGACTGAGCTTCAAGAACCACCGTGCACTGCTAAAGCCCCAGGTCCTGCAGGACCGTAAGGACCACCCCACGACTCCTCCGGGCTGCGGGCCAGAGCTACGAGCACTCGGGTCTCCACTGACCATCAGCTCCCTAGAGCAGACAGCCCCAGGTGCACACGGGGCAACTGAGTCTGGGCGGTCGCAGCCTCGCTTGGGCTTGGACAGAGAGCAACCACGCTCCAGGTGCCTGTGGCTGGGAGGAGCCCCACTTCAGGGGCTGGGACAGGGCTCCCAATGCACAGGGAGCGGCTCCCGGGCGGTCTCAGGGTGTGATGGGAGCTATTGCTCCTCAGGGTCCACATCTGGGCAGCTGAGGGCGCCGCCAGCTTCACTGGAACACGATCCCCAGGCACCAGACGGGAGGCTGGGGCGTCCTGACAGGGACAATGACCATGCAGAGTGAGGAGCCCTCGAGCACGGGCCAACAGGTCTAGCCCAGCTCTGACAAAGGCTGGACCCACACCTGCTGAGGCAGGCGCAGGCTTCCCCCTCTTGGTGCTATGGGGCACAGTGTGCACAGGGCATGGCTTCGAAGTGCAGCAGGCAGCGCCCGCTGGGATGCGGCAGCCATCTTGTGTGAGAGGAGGGGGCTCCCTGGAGGAGCCACAGGAAGTGACCTCACCTGGAGACCTGGGGGGCGCGGCAACAACCCCAACATTCCAGAGTCGAGTCTGAACCAGCTCACTAGCAGAGAGTCTCGCAGGAAGATGTTCCTGACTTGTATCCCGCGATGCCAAAGCCCAGGCCCCAAGAAAACCTGCTGTGGCCGCCTCGCCCAGTGCTGGGGACGCTGGGCCAGCCCTCACCCGCGACGCTCCTGGGGCTTCCAACAGAAAAAGGCCATGGTGAGCCTGGAAGCAGGACAGGTCTCTGCGGGCCAGGACACCACTGGGAACCCACCAGAAGCCCATGGGCCCCTGGGTGGATGGGCAGGGCCAAGGGGCCACTTCCCCCTCCTAGGCTGGGAAGAGAGGGAGGCTGGAAGTCCTAGGCAGAGGCAGCCTGAGGCCCAGAGCTGCTGGCTGCGGAGGGATCCAGGGATCCAGGGCCTCTTACCTGCCATTCTCTGCTCTTGTCTCCCAGGTCCAGGACAGGTCAGCCTCGCGCCTGGGGCAGCACAGCGGGCTGCGCATCGCCAGCAGCCTGCACGTGTGGCAGGCCCCTTTCACCGATGACCTGTGTGTGGTGGGGGAGTGGTCAAAGGAGCCCACCGCTCCAAAGCCCCCGTACCGGGCGTTCCCCAGCACGCAGAAACCACCGCACGTCCCCCTCAGTCACACACTGGTGGTCAAAGCCCAGATAGAGCCCAGGGGGTCCGCAAATGCCCATCTCACAGCGGAGGAAGTAGGGCCCGTCGGCTTAGCCTGTGTCAGTCGTGACCCAAGGTCAGGGCCGGGCCTGGCACCTGACCTCACCGCTGGGGCGCAACAGAGCCCTGGTCTCCAAACAACACCCCCGCTGGAGCAGTGCTGGCCCTCCAACCATCAGCGCCGCCACAAGGATGCGCGGGGCACAGCCGTGTCCCCGGGGGCCGAGCAGGGCTCAGGGGAGGCCCTGAGAGAAGAGTCTCTGGGGATGGTGGGTCCGCAGCCACGACTGGACGCAGCAGCTGAAGCCGACGACGCTGCAGGGGCACCGGACGCAGCCCTGGCCCCGGCCTCAGCCCCAGCTCCAGCTCCGCAAGTCCCTTCTGCTTCAGCCCCAGCCCCACACCTGTCCTTCCCCGCCCCCGGGATCCTGTACTTCTCCTTCCTCCTCCCCACTCTCTTGCTTTTCTCCACCTTAGTGTCCCTGTACCTCAATAAAATTTAATTGGTTGCCCACTGTGGAATGCACAATTGGCGCCGTGCGAGCTCCCCAGGCCGTGCCCTCCCCACCCCACTCTCCCTGCACCATGGCCCCAATGCCCGGGACCTGGATCCTCTGCAGAGGACACTGGCACATCCCCAGGGGCAGAGCCAAGGGGCCCCGTTTGGACAAACAGCACCAAACGCTGGGAAGGCTAAGGCAAGCCAGGAACAGGGAATGCAATGCTCTGCACCTCCCTGCACACAATGGGAGCCCCCAGCTTCCGGGAGGAGGGGGGCACAGGGAGTGGGTTGGGGGCTTCAACTGAGGGAACAACATCGGTCCGGGGACACACACAAACAACACCTGTCACAGGCTCTGGCCCTGTGCTCAAATACGGCTCACTGACAGACGGATCCCAGCAGGGATGTGCCCACTGCACAGGAGACAGGGGGAGCCTTGTCCAGGACCCCACGTGACCCACACTGCCTGCTGTGCAGGCCACATGGGTGGGTCTCGGCTGGGAAGACGGACACATGATGGAGGATGTCCCCAAGGACAGTGGCTGCTCCTTCCCCGAGCTCCTGGCCTTTCCGGGTCCCTGGCCAGGTCCACCGGGCACCTGGTCTCAGCCATGGGGAGACACTGGCTTCACTCCCATTGGCAGAGGAGGAACCCCCTGAGAGGGAGGCCCCGCCCAGGTCAGGGCTGTGCCGATCCCAGAGGAGGACTCCCCTCCCCACCTGAGCCCGCACTCGGGGACCCTATGGGCCTGTGGCCAAGCAAGAGGGCAGCACAGCAGGGAGCACAGGGATCAGGAAGGCTGCGACTTTCTCCAACAGTTCCCACCCTGAGGATTTTCTCATCGAATGCCTCAGGTGTTCTACTAGGGCTGAGGGGTGCCCGTGGAGGAGGAAGCCGGGGCCCCGGAAGGCTGACCTGTGTGTGTTCCTGGGAATGGCCTGCATCACACCCAGTGACATCCCTGTCCCCCCACAGTCCTTCTGCAACATGTCACGGGTCACCACCATGCTCCGCCCTGCACACCTGCCCAGTGCAACCCAGGCGCAGCCCACCTGGACTTAGTGAGTGGCCTTAGGTGCACGTGACAGGAGCGGCCCTGGTAGTTCCATTGTGCAGCTCTGGCATGGAGAAGCCCAGACAACTGTGCTCCCCACACGGGCCTGCCGCAGGTAGGTGGCCCATGGCAGGGTGCTGAGCTGAGACATCAACATTCAGAACCAGCAGAGGCCATGAGGTCAGGCTCATTGAAGGCGACACCCCAAGGCGAGATCACGACCACCCTTGAGACACTTGGGAAGGCAGGAGGCTCTTCCTGGCAACCACCTGCCACACAGGACGGTACAGCACACGCCTAGCTTCCTGGCCCACTTTCTACGTCCTGGCTGTGCTAAGCCTAGCTTGACAGCTTGCCTTTGCCCAGTTCCATTCACGTGCTCCTGGGTCAACACATGCAAAAGTGCTTTCCGAAAGCTCAGAGTCATCTCTCCTCCTGAGCATTCTTGCACTGTGCCCAGCTCCTGCCCCACATGCTGACTAGGAGACCCGCTCAGGCCCCTGCGGCTCATCTGCGCTCTCAGGCTTGATGTTCTGCTTTATTCACCCACCCCGCACTTCACAAACACCAGCAAGACCTTCCCCGTGTCACATGCAACCATGACACAGGACAGGCTTCTCCAGTCCCAGCCTGCCTCCTTCCCATCATTCCTTGCTTCTGCCTGCTTTTCCCCATCGCCCGAGTCCTGCACATCCTCTCCTACTGAGTGTCACCTCCCTACCTGCACGTGCCCTCGGGACACCTCAATTCCACCTAAATCACGAAAAAGCCACCTACAACAGGGATCCTGAGCTCTGATGCAGGTCGGGAAGGTAGACTCGGGCACTTGCTACAACATGGATTCCCCCTTCTCTGATTCAGGGGTCCTCAGAGGCAGGACATCCTTTCCCAGCAACCCCTGGAAGGTTTGCCACCACCTAGGCCCACGGGGCTGGCGCTGTGGCCCACAGGGTAAAGCCCCACCTGCAGGGCTGGCATCCCACATCAGAACCCCGGGTCTGGTCCTGGAGCCCTGCTTTCAGTCCAGCTCCCTGCTAACACACCTGGCAGAACAGCGCACGTTGACCCAAGTGCTCCGGTCCCTGCCACCTGTGTGCCAGGCCCAGAAGCTGTTCCAGGCTACTGGCCAGGGGCCTTTGAGAGATTAAATCAGCTCATCAGAGTCGTCCTTCTGTACCTCTCTCCCTGTCCTTCCCTCCAACTCTGCCTTTCAACTCAAACATGGAGAGGAGAGGAGAGGAGAGGAGAGGAGAGGAGAGGAGAGGAGAGGAGAGGAGAGGAGAGGAGACCTCCCGGGCCGGCACTGTGGCACAGTAGGTTGTACATCCGCCTATGACAGCGATATACTCTATGGGCGCCAGTTGCATCCCAGCTGCTCCACTTCTGATTCAGCTCTCTGCTAAGACACGAGAAGGCAGTGGAACATGGGCCATGTACTTGACCCCTTATCCACGTGGTAGACCCAGAAGAAGCTCCTGGCTCCTGGCTTTGGATCAGCTCAGCACCGGCTGTTGTGGCCATTTGGGGAGTGAACCATTCGATCAAAGACCTCTCTGCCTCTCTTTCTCCCTCTCTGTCTCTCTCTCTCTCTCCTACTTCCCCTTTCTCTCCTGTAACTCTGCCAGTGAAGTAAAGAAATCAAGCTTTACAACTACACAAAACACCTGAGCCCAAACTTAGATGAAAGTGGCTGAACTCCTGGCTCGGCAGTGTAGAGTAGTAGGTTAAGCCTCCACCTGCCAAGCCAGCATCTCATATGGGCACTGGCTTGTGTGCTGGCTGCTCCACTTCCATCCAGCTCCCTGGTGATGGCCTGGGAAAGCAGTGAGGATGACCCAAGTCCTTGGAATCCTGCACCCACACGGGAGACCTGGTAGGAGCTCTCGGCTCCTGGCCTCCGATGAGCCCATTGGAGGACACTGTGGCCATTCGGGGATTGAACCAGCACGTGGAAGGCCTCTCTGTCTCTCCCTCTCTGTGTCTCACTCGACTTCTCAAAGAAAGAAAGCAGGATACAAAGCACACCAGCAGCTGAACTCCTCCCAGAAACTTTTCACATAAGCTCTTTGCTCTAGAGAGTACACCCAAAGAGCATCTTTTCAGGCTCCGCATGGGGCACAGGAGAGCTCCCCACAGGGAAGGGGCACGGGCCACTGCCATCTAAACCACTCGACATTGCCAGTGCTGTACCAAGCCCAGCACATGAGCCTGTCCCCCTCATCTTTCAGGGAAGGACATTCCCACAGCAGGGAATTAGCCATTAGCTAACAGGAAGGACACTCACACCATGTGTCCCCACGATGTCCATCTACTCCCCAGACATTCATCACTTCACCACGCCCAACACCACTCCTGGTCTCTCCCCACGCCCCTGGCCAAACCCAACACGCAACAGCCCCGGTGTCTAGGGTCTCCTCAGGATGCTGGATGGAAACACAATCTCACACATGGGACCTATCCCGTCTGGCTCCTCACACTGATCTCCCTCAGGGTCATTTCAGGCCCAGACCCCAGAGATGGCTGGCACGATCCCTAGCAGCCCTGGGGGACCATCAGCAAGTGCACGGGGACGGTAGTCATCACCCTGGTCCTCAGAGAGCCGGCCCTGATCCCAACTCCCCTGGGCGTCTGACTGAGCTTCAAGAACCACCGTGCACTGCTAAAGCCCCAGGTCCTGCAGGACCGTAAGGACCACCCCACGACTCCTCCGGGCTGCGGGCCAGAGCTACGAGCACTCGCGTCTCCACTGACCATCAGCTCCCTAGAGCAGACAGCCCCAGGTGCACACGGGGCAACTGAGTCTGGGCGGTCGCAGCCTCGCTTGGGCTTGGACAGAGAGCAACCACGCTCCAGGTGCCTGTGGCTGGGAGGAGCCCCACTTCAGGGGCTGGGACAGGGCTCCCAATGCACAGGGAGCGGCTCCCGGGCGGTCTCAGGGTGTGATGGGAGCTATTGCTCCTCAGGGTCCACATCTGGGCAGCTGAGGGCGCCGCCAGCTTCACTGGAACACGATCCCCAGGCACCAGACGGGAGGCTGGGGCGTCCTGACAGGGACAATGACCATGCAGAGTGAGGAGCCCTCGAGCACGGGCCAACAGGTCTAGCCCAGCTCTGACAAAGGCTGGACCCACACCTGCTGAGGCAGGCGCAGGCTTCCCCCTCTTGGTGCTATGGGGCACAGTGTGCACAGGGCATGGCTTAGAAGTGCAGCAGGCAGCGCCCGCTGGGATGCGGCAGCCATCTTGTGTGAGAGGAGGGGGCTCCCTGGAGGAGCCACAGGAAGTGACCTCACCTGGAGACCTGGGGGGCGCGGCAACAACCCCAACATTCCAGAGTCGAGTCTGAACCAGCTCACTAGCAGAGAGTCTCGCAGGAAGATGTTCCTGACTTGTATCCCGCGATGCCAAAGCCCAGGCCCCAAGAAAACCTGCTGTGGCCGCCTCGCCCAGTGCTGGGGACGCTGGGCCAGCCCTCACCCGCGACGCTCCTGGGGCTTCCAACAGAAAAAGGCCATGGTGAGCCTGGAAGCAGGACAGGTCTCTGCGGGCCAGGACACCACTGGGAACCCACCAGAAGCCCATGGGCCCCTGGGTGGATGGGCAGGGCCAAGGGGCCACTTCCCCCTCCTAGGCTGGGAAGAGAGGGAGGCTGGAAGTCCTAGGCAGAGGCAGCCTGAGGCCCAGAGCTGCTGGCTGCGGAGGGATCCAGGGATCCAGGGCCTCTTACCTGCCATTCTCTGCTCTTGTCTCCCAGGTCCAGGACAGGTCAGCCTCGCGCCTGGGGCAGCACAGCGGGCTGCGCATCGCCAGCAGCCTGCACGTGTGGCAGGCCCCTTTCACCGATGACCTGTGTGTGGTGGGGGAGTGGTCAAAGGAGCCCACCGCTCCAAAGCCCCCGTACCGGGCGTTCCCCAGCACGCAGAAACCACCGCACGTCCCCCTCAGTCACACACTGGTGGTCAAAGCCCAGATAGAGCCCAGGGGGTCCGCAAATGCCCATCTCACAGCGGAGGAAGTAGGGCCCGTCGGCTTGGCCTGTGTCAGTCGTGACCCAAGGTCAGGGCCGGGCCTGGCACCTGACCTCACCGCTGGGGCGCAACAGAGCCCTGGTCTCCAAACAACACCCCCGCTGGAGCAGTGCTGGCCCTCCAACCATCAGCGCCGCCACAAGGATGCGCGGGGCACAGCCGTGTCCCCGGGGGCCGAGCAGGGCTCAGGGGAGGCCCTGAGAGAAGAGTCTCTGGGGATGGTGGGTCCGCAGCCACGACTGCACGCAGCAGCTGAAGCCGACGACGCTGCAGGGGCACCGGACGCAGCCCTGGCCCCGGCCTCAGCCCCAGCTCCAGCTCCGCAAGTCCCTTCTGCTTCAGCCCCAGCCCCACACCTGTCCTTCCCCGCCCCCGGGATCCTGTACTTCTCCTTCCTCCTCCCCACTCTCTTGCTTTTCTCCACCTTAGTGTCCCTGTACCTCAATAAAATTTAATTGGTTGCCCACTGTGGAATGCACAATTGGCGCCGTGCGAGCTCCCCAGGCCGTGCCCTCCCCACCCCACTCTCCCTGCACCATGGCCCCAATGCCCGGGACCTGGATCCTCTGCAGAGGACACTGGCACATCCCCAGGGGCAGAGCCAAGGGGCCCCGTTTGGACAAACAGCACCAAACGCTGGGAAGGCTAAGGCAAGCCAGGAACAGGGAATGCAATGCTCTGCACCTCCCTGCACACAATGGGAGCCCCCAGCTTCCGGGAGGAGGGGGGCACAGGGAGTGGGTTGGGGGCTTCAACTGAGGGAACAACATCGGTCCGGGGACACACACAAACAACACCTGTCACAGGCTCTGGCCCTGTGCTCAAATACGGCTCACTGACAGACGGATCCCAGCAGGGATGTGCCCACTGCACAGGAGACAGGGGGAGCCTTGTCCAGGACCCCACGTGACCCACACTGCCTGCTGTGCAGGCCACATGGGTGGGTCTCGGCTGGGAAGACGGACACATGATGGAGGATGTCCCCAAGGACAGTGGCTGCTCCTTCCCCGAGCTCCTGGCCTTTCCGGGTCCCTGGCCAGGTCCACCGGGCACCTGGTCTCAGCCATGGGGAGACACTGGCTTCACTCCCATTGGCAGAGGAGGAACCCCCTGAGAGGGAGGCCCCGCCCAGGTCAGGGCTGTGCCGATCCCAGAGGAGGACTCCCCTCCCCACCTGAGCCCGCACTCGGGGACCCTATGGGCCTGTGGCCAAGCAAGAGGGCAGCACAGCAGGGAGCACAGGGATCAGGAAGGCTGGGACTTTCTCCAACAGTTCCCACCCTGAGGATTTTCTCATCGAATGCCTCAGGTGTTCTACTAGGGCTGAGGGGTGTCCGTGGAGGAGGAAGCCGGGGCCCCGGAAGGCTGACCTGTGTGTGTTCCTGGGAATGGCCTGCATCACACCCAGTGACATCCCTGTCCCCCCACAGTCCTTCTGCAACATGTCACGGGTCACCACCATGCTCCGCCCTGCACACCTGCCCAGTGCAACCCAGGCGCAGCCCACCTGGACTTAGTGAGTGGCCTTAGGTGCACGTGACAGGAGCGGCCCTGGTAGTTCCATTGTGCAGCTCTGGCATGGAGAAGCCCAGACAACTGTGCTCCCCACACGGGCCTGCCGCAGGTAGGTGGCCCATGGCAGGGTGCTGAGCTGAGACATCAACATTCAGAACCAGCAGAGGACATGAGGTCAGGCTCATTGAAGGCGACACCCCAAGGCGAGATCACGACCACCCTTGAGACACTTGGGAAGGCAGGAGGCTCTTCCTGGCAACCACCTGCCACACAGGACGGTACAGCACACGCCTAGCTTCCTGGCCCACTTTCTACGTCCTGGCTGTGCTAAGCCTAGCTTGACAGCTTGCCTTTGCCCAGTTCCATTCACGTGCTCCTGGGTCAACACATGCAAAAGTGCTTTCCGAAAGCTCAGAGTCATCTCTCCTCCTGAGCATTCTTGCACTGTGCCCAGCTCCTGCCCCACATGCTGACTAGGAGACCCGCTCAGGCCCCTGCGGCTCATCTGCGCTCTCAGGCTTGATGTTCTGCTTTATTCACCCACCCCGCACTTCACAAACACCAGCAAGACCTTCCCCGTGTCACATGCAACCATGACACAGGACAGGCTTCTCCAGTCCCAGCCTGCCTCCTTCCCATCATTCCTTGCTTCTGCCTGCTTTTCCCCATCGCCCGAGTCCTGCACATCCTCTCCTACTGAGTGTCACCTCCCTACCTGCACGTGCCCTCGGGACACCTCAATTCCACCTAAATCACGAAAAAGCCACCTACAACAGGGATCCTGAGCTCTGATGCAGGTCGGGAAGGTAGACTCGGGCACTTGCTACAACATGGATTCCCCCTTCTCTGATTCAGGGGTCCTCAGAGGCAGGACATCCTTTCCCAGCAACCCCTGGAAGGTTTGCCACCACCTAGGCCCACGGGGCTGGCGCTGTGGCCCACAGGGTAAAGCCCCACCTGCAGGGCTGGCATCCCACATCAGAACCCCGGGTCTGGTCCTGGAGCCCTGCTTTCAGTCCAGCTCCCTGCTAACACACCTGGCAGAACAGCGCACGTTGACCCAAGTGCTCCGGTCCCTGCCACCTGTGTGCCAGGCCCAGAAGCTGTTCCAGGCTACTGGCCAGGGGCCTTTGAGAGATTAAATCAGCTCATCAGAGTCGTCCTTCTGTACCTCTCTCCCTGTCCTTCCCTCCAACTCTGCCTTTCAACTCAAACATGGAGAGGAGAGGAGAGGAGAGGAGAGGAGAGGAGAGGAGAGGAGAGGAGAGGAGAGGAGAGGAGAGGAGAGGAGAGGAGACCTCCCGGGCCGGCACTGTGGCACAGTAGGTTGTACATCCGCCTATGACAGCGATATACTCTATGGGCGCCAGTTGCATCCCAGCTGCTCCACTTCTGATTCAGCTCTCTGCTAAGACACGAGAAGGCAGTGGAACATGGGCCATGTACTTGACCCCTTATCCACGTGGTAGACCCAGAAGAAGCTCCTGGCTCCTGGCTTTGGATCAGCTCAGCACCGGCTGTTGTGGCCATTTGGGGAGTGAACCATTCGATCAAAGACCTCTCTGCCTCTCTTTCTCCCTCTCTGTCTCCCTCCCTCACTCCCTCCCTCTCTCTCTCTCTCTCTCTCTCCTACTTCCCCTTTCTCTCCTGTAACTCTGCCAGTGAAGTAAAGAAATCAAGCTTTACAACTACACAAAACACCTGAGCCCAAACTTAGATGAAAGTGGCTGAACTCCTGGCTCGGCAGTGTAGAGTAGTAGGTTAAGCCTCCACCTGCCAAGCCAGCATCTCATATGGGCACTGGCTTGTGTGCTGGCTGCTCCACTTCCATCCAGCTCCCTGGTGATGGCCTGGGAAAGCAGTGAGGATGACCCAAGTCCTTGGAATCCTGCACCCACACGGGAGACCTGGTAGGAGCTCTCGGCTCCTGGCCTCCGATGAGCCCATTAGAGGACACTGTGGCCATTCGGGGATTGAACCAGCACGTGGAAGGCCTCTCTGTCTCTCCCTCTCTGTGTCTCACTCGACTTCTCAGACAAAGAAAGAAAGCAGGATACAAAGCACACCAGCAGCTGAACTCCTCCCAGAAACTTTTCACATAAGCTCTTTGCTCTAGAGAGTACACCCAAAGAGCATCTTTTCAGGCTCCGCATGGGGCACAGGAGAGCTCCCCACAGGGAAGGGGCACGGGCCACTGCCATCTAAACCACTCGACATTGCCAGTGCTGTACCAAGCCCAGCACATGAGCCTGTCCCCCTCATCTTTCAGGGAAGGACATTCCCACAGCAGGGAATTAGCCATTAGCTAACAGGAAGGACACTCACACCATGTGTCCCCACGATGTCCATCTACTCCCCAGACATTCATCACTTCACCACGCCCAACACCACTCCTGCTCTCTCCCCACGCCCCTGGCCAAACCCAACACGCAACAGCCCCGGTGTCTAGGGTCTCCTCAGGATGCTGGATGGAAACACAATCTCACACATGGGACCTATCCCGTCTGGCTCCTCACACTGACCTCCCTCAGGGTCATTTCAGGCCCAGACCCCAGAGATGGCTGGCACGATCCCTAGCAGCCCTGGGGGACCATCAGCAAGTGCACGGGGACGGTAGTCATCACCCTGGTCCTCAGAGAGCCGGCCCTGATCCCAACTCCCCTGGGCGTCTGACTGAGCTTCAAGAACCACCGTGCACTGCTAAAGCCCCAGGTCCTGCAGGACCGTAAGGACCACCCCACGACTCCTCCGGGCTGCGGGCCAGAGCTACGAGCACTCGGGTCTCCACTGACCATCAGCTCCCTAGAGCAGACAGCCCCAGGTGCACACGGGGCAACTGAGTCTGGGCGGTCGCAGCCTCGCTTGGGCTTGGACAGAGAGCAACCACGCTCCAGGTGCCTGTGGCTGGGAGGAGCCCCACTTCAGGGGCTGGGACAGGGCTCCCAATGCACAGGGAGCGGCTCCCGGGCGGTCTCAGGGTGTGATGGGAGCTATTGCTCCTCAGGGTCCACATCTGGGCAGCTGAGGGCGCCGCCAGCTTCACTGGAACACGATCCCCAGGCACCAGACGGGAGGCTGGGGCGTCCTGACAGGGACAATGACCATGCAGAGTGAGGAGCCCTCGAGCACGGGCCAACAGGTCTAGCCCAGCTCTGACAAAGGCTGGACCCACACCTGCTGAGGCAGGCGCAGGCTTCCCCCTCTTGGTGCTATGGGGCACAGTGTGCACAGGGCATGGCTTAGAAGTGCAGCAGGCAGCGCCCGCTGGGATGCGGCAGCCATCTTGTGTGAGAGGAGGGGGCTCCCTGGAGGAGCCACAGGAAGTGACCTCACCTGGAGACCTGGGGGGCGCGGCAACAACCCCAACATTCCAGAGTCGAGTCTGAACCAGCTCACTAGCAGAGAGTCTCGCAGGAAGATGTTCCTGACTTGTATCCCGCGATGCCAAAGCCCAGGCCCCAAGAAAACCTGCTGTGGCCGCCTCGCCCAGTGCTGGGGACGCTGGGCCAGCCCTCACCCGCGACGCTCCTGGGGCTTCCAACAGAAAAAGGCCATGGTGAGCCTGGAAGCAGGACAGGTCTCTGCGGGCCAGGACACCACTGGGAACCCACCAGAAGCCCATGGGCCCCTGGGTGGATGGGCAGGGCCAAGGGGCCACTTCCCCCTCCTAGGCTGGGAAGAGAGGGAGGCTGGAAGTCCTAGGCAGAGGCAGCCTGAGGCCCAGAGCTGCTGGCTGCGGAGGGATCCAGGGATCCAGGGCCTCTTACCTGCCATTCTCTGCTCTTGTCTCCCAGGTCCAGGACAGGTCAGCCTCGCGCCTGGGGCAGCACAGCGGGCTGCGCATCGCCAGCAGCCTGCACGTGTGGCAGGCCCCTTTCACCGATGACCTGTGTGTGGCGGGGGAGTGGTCAAAGGAGCCCACCGCTCCAAAGCCCCCGTACCGGGCGTTCCCCAGCACGCAGAAACCACCGCACGTCCCCCTCAGTCACACACTGGTGGTCAAAGCCCAGATAGAGCCCAGGGGGTCCGCAAATGCCCATCTCACAGCGGAGGAAGTAGGGCCCGTCGGCTTGGCCTGTGTCAGTCGTGACCCAAGGTCAGGGCCGGGCCTGGCACCTGACCTCACCGCTGGGGCGCAACAGAGCCCTGGTCTCCAAACAACACCCCCGCTGGAGCAGTGCTGGCCCTCCAACCATCAGCGCCGCCACAAGGATGCGCGGGGCACAGCCGTGTCCCCGGGGGCCGAGCAGGGCTCAGGGGAGGCCCTGAGAGAAGAGTCTCTGGGGATGGTGGGTCCGCAGCCACGACTGCACGCAGCAGCTGAAGCCGACGACGCTGCAGGGGCACCGGACGCAGCCCTGGCCCCGGCCTCAGCCCCAGCTCCAGCTCCGCAAGTCCCTTCTGCTTCAGCCCCAGCCCCACACCTGTCCTTCCCCGCCCCCGGGATCCTGTACTTCTCCTTCCTCCTCCCCACTCTCTTGCTTTTCTCCACCTTAGTGTCCCTGTACCTCAATAAAATTTAATTGGTTGCCCACTGTGGAATGCACAATTGGCGCCGTGCGAGCTCCCCAGGCCGTGCCCTCCCCACCCCACTCTCCCTGCACCATGGCCCCAATGCCCGGGACCTGGATCCTCTGCAGAGGACACTGGCACATCCCCAGGGGCAGAGCCAAGGGGCCCCGTTTGGACAAACAGCACCAAACGCTGGGAAGGCTAAGGCAAGCCAGGAACAGGGAATGCAATGCTCTGCACCTCCCTGCACACAATGGGAGCCCCCAGCTTCCGGGAGGAGGGGGGCACAGGCAGTGGGTTGGGGGCTTCAACTGAGGGAACAACATCGGTCCAGGGACACACACAAACAACACCTGTCACAGGCTCTGGCCCTGTGCTCAAATACGGCTCACTGACAGACGGATCCCAGCAGGGATGTGCCCACTGCACAGGAGACAGGGGGAGCCTTGTCCAGGACCCCACGTGACCCACACTGCCTGCTGTGCAGGCCACATGGGTGGGTCTCGGCTGGGAAGACGGACACATGATGGAGGATGTCCCCAAGGACAGTGGCTGCTCCTTCCCCGAGCTCCTGGCCTTTCCGGGTCCCTGGCCAGGTCCACCGGGCACCTGGTCTCAGCCATGGGGAGACACTGGCTTCACTCCCATTGGCAGAGGAGGAACCCCCTGAGAGGGAGGCCCCGCCCAGGTCAGGGCTGTGCTGATCCCAGAGGAGGACTCCCCTCCCCACCTGAGCCCGCACTCGGGGACCCTATGGGCCTGTGGCCAAGCAAGAGGGCAGCACAGCAGGGAGCACAGGGATCAGGAAGGCTGGGACTTTCTCCAACAGTTCCCACCCTGAGGATTTTCTCATCGAATGCCTCAGGTGTTCTACTAGGGCTGAGGGGTGTCCGTGGAGGAGGAAGCCGGGGCCCCGGAAGGCTGACCTGTGTGTGTTCCTGGGAATGGCCTGCATCACACCCAGTGACATCCCTGTCCCCCCACAGTCCTTCTGCAACATGTCACGGGTCACCACCATGCTCCGCCCTGCACACCTGCCCAGTGCAACCCAGGCGCAGCCCACCTGGACTTAGTGAGTGGCCTTAGGTGCACGTGACAGGAGCGGCCCTGGTAGTTCCATTGTGCAGCTCTGGCATGGAGAAGCCCAGACAACTGTGCTCCCCACACGGGCCTGCCGCAGGTAGGTGGCCCATGGCAGGGTGCTGAGCTGAGACATCAACATTCAGAACCAGCAGAGGACATGAGGTCAGGCTCATTGAAGGCGACACCCCAAGGCGAGATCACGACCACCCTTGAGACACTTGGGAAGGCAGGAGGCTCTTCCTGGCAACCACCTGCCACACAGGACGGTACAGCACACGCCTAGCTTCCTGGCCCACTTTCTACGTCCTGGCTGTGCTAAGCCTAGCTTGACAGCTTGCCTTTGCCCAGTTCCATTCACGTGCTCCTGGGTCAACACATGCAAAAGTGCTTTCCGAAAGCTCAGAGTCATCTCTCCTCCTGAGCATTCTTGCACTGTGCCCAGCTCCTGCCCCACATGCTGACTAGGAGACCCGCTCAGGCCCCTGCGGCTCATCTGCGCTCTCAGGCTTGATGTTCTGCTTTATTCACCCACCCCGCACTTCACAAACACCAGCAAGACCTTCCCCGTGTCACATGCAACCATGACACAGGACAGGCTTCTCCAGTCCCAGCCTGCCTCCTTCCCATCATTCCTTGCTTCTGCCTGCTTTTCCCCATCGCCCGAGTCCTGCACATCCTCTCCTACTGAGTGTCACCTCCCTACCTGCACGTGCCCTTGGGACACCTCAATTCCACCTAAATCACGAAAAAGCCACCTACAACAGGGATCCTGAGCTCTGATGCAGGTCGGGAAGGTAGACTCGGGCACTTGCTACAACATGGATTCCCCCTTCTCTGATTCAGGGGTCCTCAGAGGCAGGACATCCTTTCCCAGCAACCCCTGGAAGGTTTGCCACCACCTAGGCCCACGGGGCTGGCGCTGTGGCCCACAGGGTAAAGCCCCACCTGCAGGGCTGGCATCCCACATCAGAACCCCGGGTCTGGTCCTGGAGCCCTGCTTTCAGTCCAGCTCCCTGCTAACACACCTGGCAGAACAGCGCACGTTGACCCAAGTGCTCCGGTCCCTGCCACCTGTGTGCCAGGCCCAGAAGCTGTTCCAGGCTACTGGCCAGGGGCCTTTGAGAGATTAAATCAGCTCATCAGAGTCGTCCTTCTGTACCTCTCTCCCTGTCCTTCCCTCCAACTCTGCCTTTCAACTCAAACATGGAGAGGAGAGGAGAGGAGAGGAGAGGAGAGGAGAGGAGAGGAGAGGAGAGGAGAGGAGAGGAGAGGAGAGGAGAGGAGAGGAGAGGAGAGGAGAGGAGAGGAGACCTCCCGGGCCGGCACTGTGGCACAGTAGGTTGTACATCCGCCTATGACAGCGATATACTCTATGGGCGCCAGTTGCATCCCAGCTGCTCCACTTCTGATTCAGCTCTCTGCTAAGACACGAGAAGGCAGTGGAACATGGGCCATGTACTTGACCCCTTATCCACGTGGTAGACCCAGAAGAAGCTCCTGGCTCCTGGCTTTGGATCAGCTCAGCACCGGCTGTTGTGGCCATTTGGGGAGTGAACCATTCGATCAAAGACCTCTCTGCCTCTCTTTCTCCCTCTCTGTCTCCCTCCCTCACTCCCTCCCTCTCTCTCTCTCTCTCTCTCTCCTACTTCCCCTTTCTCTCCTGTAACTCTGCCAGTGAAGTAAAGAAATCAAGCTTTACAACTACACAAAACACCTGAGCCCAAACTTAGATGAAAGTGGCTGAACTCCTGGCTCGGCAGTGTAGAGTAGTAGGTTAAGCCTCCACCTGCCAAGCCAGCATCTCATATGGGCACTGGCTTGTGTGCTGGCTGCTCCACTTCCATCCAGCTCCCTGGTGATGGCCTGGGAAAGCAGTGAGGATGACCCAAGTCCTTGGAATCCTGCACCCACACGGGAGACCTGGTAGGAGCTCTCGGCTCCTGGCCTCCGATGAGCCCATTGGAGGACACTGTGGCCATTCGGGGATTGAACCAGCACGTGGAAGGCCTCTCTGTCTCTCCCTCTCTGTGTCTCACTCGACTTCTCAGACAAAGAAAGAAAGCAGGATACAAAGCACACCAGCAGCTGAACTCCTCCCAGAAACTTTTCACATAAGCTCTTTGCTCTAGAGAGTACACCCAAAGAGCATCTTTTCAGGCTCCGCATGGGGCACAGGAGAGCTCCCCACAGGGAAGGGGCACGGGCCACTGCCATCTAAACCACTCGACATTGCCAGTGCTGTACCAAGCCCAGCACATGAGCCTGTCCCCCTCATCTTTCAGGGAAGGACATTCCCACAGCAGGGAATTAGCCATTAGCTAACAGGAAGGACACTCACACCATGTGTCCCCACGATGTCCATCTACTCCCCAGACATTCATCACTTCACCACGCCCAACACCACTCCTGGTCTCTCCCCACGCCCCTGGCCAAACCCAACACGCAACAGCCCCGGTGTCTAGGGTCTCCTCAGGATGCTGGATGGAAACACAATCTCACACATGGGACCTATCCCGTCTGGCTCCTCACACTGACCTCCCTCAGGGTCATTTCAGGCCCAGACCCCAGAGATGGCTGGCACGATCCCTAGCAGCCCTGGGGGACCATCAGCAAGTGCACGGGGACGGTAGTCATCACCCTGGTCCTCAGAGAGCCGGCCCTGATCCCAACTCCCCTGGGCGTCTGACTGAGCTTCAAGAACCACCGTGCACTGCTAAAGCCCCAGGTCCTGCAGGACCGTAAGGACCACCCCACGACTCCTCCGGGCTGCGGGCCAGAGCTACGAGCACTCGGGTCTCCACTGACCATCAGCTCCCTAGAGCAGACAGCCCCAGGTGCACACGGGGCAACTGAGTCTGGGCGGTCGCAGCCTCGCTTGGGCTTGGACAGAGAGCAACCACGCTCCAGGTGCCTGTGGCTGGGAGGAGCCCCACTTCAGGGGCTGGGACAGGGCTCCCAATGCACAGGGAGCGGCTCCCGGGCGGTCTCAGGGTGTGATGGGAGCTATTGCTCCTCAGGGTCCACATCTGGGCAGCTGAGGGCGCCGCCAGCTTCACTGGAACACGATCCCCAGGCACCAGACGGGAGGCTGGGGCGTCCTGACAGGGACAATGACCATGCAGAGTGAGGAGCCCTCGAGCACGGGCCAACAGGTCTAGCCCAGCTCTGACAAAGGCTGGACCCACACCTGCTGAGGCAGGCGCAGGCTTCCCCCTCTTGGTGCTATGGGGCACAGTGTGCACAGGGCATGGCTTCGAAGTGCAGCAGGCAGCGCCCGCTGGGATGCGGCAGCCATCTTGTGTGAGAGGAGGGGGCTCCCTGGAGGAGCCACAGGAAGTGACCTCACCTGGAGACCTGGGGGGCGCGGCAACAACCCCAACATTCCAGAGTCGAGTCTGAACCAGCTCACTAGCAGAGAGTCTCGCAGGAAGATGTTCCTGACTTGTATCCCGCGATGCCAAAGCCCAGGCCCCAAGAAAACCTGCTGTGGCCGCCTCGCCCAGTGCTGGGGACGCTGGGCCAGCCCTCACCCGCGACGCTCCTGGGGCTTCCAACAGAAAAAGGCCATGGTGAGCCTGGAAGCAGGACAGGTCTCTGCGGGCCAGGACACCACTGGGAACCCACCAGAAGCCCATGGGCCCCTGGGTGGATGGGCAGGGCCAAGGGGCCACTTCCCCCTCCTAGGCTGGGAAGAGAGGGAGGCTGCAAGTCCTAGGCAGAGGCAGCCTGAGGCCCAGAGCTGCTGGCTGCGGAGGGATCCAGGGATCCAGGGCCTCTTACCTGCCATTCTCTGCTCTTGTCTCCCAGGTCCAGGACAGGTCAGCCTCGCGCCTGGGGCAGCACAGCGGGCTGCGCATCGCCAGCAGCCTGCACGTGTGGCAGGCCCCTTTCACCGATGACCTGTGTGTGGTGGGGGAGTGGTCAAAGGAGCCCACCGCTCCAAAGCCCCCGTACCGGGCGTTCCCCAGCACGCAGAAACCACCGCACGTCCCCCTCAGTCACACACTGGTGGTCAAAGCCCAGATAGAGCCCAGGGGGTCCGCAAATGCCCATCTCACAGCGGAGGAAGTAGGGCCCGTCGGCTTGGCCTGTGTCAGTCGTGACCCAAGGTCAGGGCCGGGCCTGGCACCTGACCTCACCGCTGGGGCGCAACAGAGCCCTGGTCTCCAAACAACACCCCCGCTGGAGCAGTGCTGGCCCTCCAACCATCAGCGCCGCCACAAGGATGCGCGGGGCACAGCCGTGTCCCCGGGGGCCGAGCAGGGCTCAGGGGAGGCCCTGAGAGAAGAGTCTCTGGGGATGGTGGGTCCGCAGCCACGACTGGACGCAGCAGCTGAAGCCGACGACGCTGCAGGGGCACCGGACGCAGCCCTGGCCCCGGCCTCAGCCCCAGCTCCAGCTCCGCAAGTCCCTTCTGCTTCAGCCCCAGCCCCACACCTGTCCTTCCCCGCCCCCGGGATCCTGTACTTCTCCTTCCTCCTCCCCACTCTCTTGCTTTTCTCCACCTTAGTGTCCCTGTACCTCAATAAAATTTAATTGGTTGCCCACTGTGGAATGCACAATTGGCGCCGTGCGAGCTCCCCAGGCCGTGCCCTCCCCACCCCACTCTCCCTGCACCATGGCCCCAATGCCCGGGACCTGGATCCTCTGCAGAGGACACTGGCACATCCCCAGGGGCAGAGCCAAGGGGCCCCGTTTGGACAAACAGCACCAAACGCTGGGAAGGCTAAGGCAAGCCAGGAACAGGGAATGCAATGCTCTGCACCTCCCTGCACACAATGGGAGCCCCCAGCTTCCGGGAGGAGGGGGGCACAGGGAGTGGGTTGGGGGCTTCAACTGAGGGAACAACATCGGTCCGGGGACACACACAAACAACACCTGTCACAGGCTCTGGCCCTGTGCTCAAATACGGCTCACTGACAGACGGATCCCAGCAGGGATGTGCCCACTGCACAGGAGACAGGGGGAGCCTTGTCCAGGACCCCACGTGACCCACACTGCCTGCTGTGCAGGCCACATGGGTGGGTCTCGGCTGGGAAGACGGACACATGATGGAGGATGTCCCCAAGGACAGTGGCTGCTCCTTCCCCGAGCTCCTGGCCTTTCCGGGTCCCTGGCCAGGTCCACCGGGCACCTGGTCTCAGCCATGGGGAGACACTGGCTTCACTCCCATTGGCAGAGGAGGAACCCCCTGAGAGGGAGGCCCCGCCCAGGTCAGGGCTGTGCCGATCCCAGAGGAGGACTCCCCTCCCCACCTGAGCCCGCACTCGGGGACCCTATGGGCCTGTGGCCAAGCAAGAGGGCAGCACAGCAGGGAGCACAGGGATCAGGAAGGCTGGGACTTTCTCCAACAGTTCCCACCCTGAGGATTTTCTCATCGAATGCCTCAGGTGTTCTACTAGGGCTGAGGGGTGCCCGTGGAGGAGGAAGCCGGGGCCCCGGAAGGCTGACCTGTGTGTGTTCCTGGGAATGGCCTGCATCACACCCAGTGACATCCCTGTCCCCCCACAGTCCTTCTGCAACATGTCACGGGTCACCACCATGCTCCGCCCTGCACACCTGCCCAGTGCAACCCAGGCGCAGCCCACCTGGACTTAGTGAGTGGCCTTAGGTGCACGTGACAGGAGCGGCCCTGGTAGTTCCATTGTGCAGCTCTGGCATGGAGAAGCCCAGACAACTGTGCTCCCCACACGGGCCTGCCGCAGGTAGGTGGCCCATGGCAGGGTGCTGAGCTGAGACATCAACATTCAGAACCAGCAGAGGACATGAGGTCAGGCTCATTGAAGGCGACACCCCAAGGCGAGATCACGACCACCCTTGAGACACTTGGGAAGGCAGGAGGCTCTTCCTGGCAACCACCTGCCACACAGGACGGTACAGCACACGCCTAGCTTCCTGGCCCACTTTCTACGTCCTGGCTGTGCTAAGCCTAGCTTGACAGCTTGCCTTTGCCCAGTTCCATTCACGTGCTCCTGGGTCAACACATGCAAAAGTGCTTTCCGAAAGCTCAGAGTCATCTCTCCTCCTGAGCATTCTTGCACTGTGCCCAGCTCCTGCCCCACATGCTGACTAGGAGACCCGCTCAGGCCCCTGCGGCTCATCTGCGCTCTCAGGCTTGATGTTCTGCTTTATTCACCCACCCCGCACTTCACAAACACCAGCAAGACCTTCCCCGTGTCACATGCAACCATGACACAGGACAGGCTTCTCCAGTCCCAGCCTGCCTCCTTCCCATCATTCCTTGCTTCTGCCTGCTTTTCCCCATCGCCCGAGTCCTGCACATCCTCTCCTACTGAGTGTCACCTCCCTACCTGCACGTGCCCTCGGGACACCTCAATTCCACCTAAATCACGAAAAAGCCACCTACAACAGGGATCCTGAGCTCTGATGCAGGTCGGGAAGGTAGACTCGGGCACTTGCTACAACATGGATTCCCCCTTCTCTGATTCAGGGGTCCTCAGAGGCAGGACATCCTTTCCCAGCAACCCCTGGAAGGTTTGCCACCACCTAGGCCCACGGGGCTGGCGCTGTGGCCCACAGGGTAAAGCCCCACCTGCAGGGCTGGCATCCCACATCAGAACCCCGGGTCTGGTCCTGGAGCCCTGCTTTCAGTCCAGCTCCCTGCTAACACACCTGGCAGAACAGCGCACGTTGACCCAAGTGCTCCGGTCCCTGCCACCTGTGTGCCAGGCCCAGAAGCTGTTCCAGGCTACTGGCCAGGGGCCTTTGAGAGATTAAATCAGCTCATCAGAGTCGTCCTTCTGTACCTCTCTCCCTGTCCTTCCCTCCAACTCTGCCTTTCAACTCAAACATGGAGAGGAGAGGAGAGGAGAGGAGAGGAGAGGAGAGGAGAGGAGAGGAGAGGAGAGGAGAGGAGACCTCCCGGGCCGGCACTGTGGCACAGTAGGTTGTACATCCGCCTATGACAGCGATATACTCTATGGGCGCCAGTTGCATCCCAGCTGCTCCACTTCTGATTCAGCTCTCTGCTAAGACACGAGAAGGCAGTGGAACATGGGCCATGTACTTGACCCCTTATCCACGTGGTAGACCCAGAAGAAGCTCCTGGCTCCTGGCTTTGGATCAGCTCAGCACCGGCTGTTGTGGCCATTTGGGGAGTGAACCATTCGATCAAAGACCTCTCTGCCTCTCTTTCTCCCTCTCTGTCTACCTCCCTCCCTCTCTCTCTCTCTCTCTCTTTCTCTCTCTCTCCTACTTCCCCTTTCTCTCCTGTAACTCTGCCAGTGAAGTAAAGAAATCAAGCTTTACAACTACACAAAACACCTGAGCCCAAACTTAGATGAAAGTGGCTGAACTCCTGGCTCGGCAGTGTAGAGTAGTAGGTTAAGCCTCCACCTGCCAAGCCAGCATCTCATATGGGCACTGGCTTGTGTGCTGGCTGCTCCACTTCCATCCAGCTCCCTGGTGATGGCCTGGGAAAGCAGTGAGGATGACCCAAGTCCTTGGAATCCTGCACCCACACGGGAGACCTGGTAGGAGCTCTCGGCTCCTGGCCTCCGATGAGCCCATTGGAGGACACTGTGGCCATTCGGGGATTGAACCAGCACGTGGAAGGCCTCTCTGTCTCTCCCTCTCTGTGTCTCACTCGACTTCTCAGACAAAGAAAGAAAGCAGGATACAAAGCACACCAGCAGCTGAACTCCTCCCAGAAACTTTTCACATAAGCTCTTTGCTCTAGAGAGTACACCCAAAGAGCATCTTTTCAGGCTCCGCATGGGGCACAGGAGAGCTCCCCACAGGGAAGGGGCACGGGCCACTGCCATCTAAACCACTCGACATTGCCAGTGCTGTACCAAGCCCAGCACATGAGCCTGTCCCCCTCATCTTTCAGGGAAGGACATTCCCACAGCAGGGAATTAGCCATTAGCTAACAGGAAGGACACTCACACCATGTGTCCCCACGATGTCCATCTACTCCCCAGACATTCATCACTTCACCACGCCCAACACCACTCCTGGTCTCTCCCCACGCCCCTGGCCAAACCCAACACGCAACAGCCCCGGTGTCTAGGGTCTCCTCAGGATGCTGGATGGAAACACAATCTCACACATGGGACCTATCCCGTCTGGCTCCTCACACTGACCTCCCTCAGGGTCATTTCAGGCCCAGACCCCAGAGATGGCTGGCACGATCCCTAGCAGCCCTGGGGGACCATCAGCAAGTGCACGGGGACGGTAGTCATCACCCTGGTCCTCAGAGAGCCGGCCCTGATCCCAACTCCCCTGGGCGTCTGACTGAGCTTCAAGAACCACCGTGCACTGCTAAAGCCCCAGGTCCTGCAGGACCGTAAGGACCACCCCACGACTCCTCCGGGCTGCGGGCCAGAGCTACGAGCACTCGGGTCTCCACTGACCATCAGCTCCCTAGAGCAGACAGCCCCAGGTGCACACGGGGCAACTGAGTCTGGGCGGTCGCAGCCTCGCTTGGGCTTGGACAGAGAGCAACCACGCTCCAGGTGCCTGTGGCTGGGAGGAGCCCCACTTCAGGGGCTGGGACAGGGCTCCCAATGCACAGGGAGCGGCTCCCGGGCGGTCTCAGGGTGTGATGGGAGCTATTGCTCCTCAGGGTCCACATCTGGGCAGCTGAGGGCGCCGCCAGCTTCACTGGAACACGATCCCCAGGCACCAGACGGGAGGCTGGGGCGTCCTGACAGGGACAATGACCATGCAGAGTGAGGAGCCCTCGAGCACGGGCCAACAGGTCTAGCCCAGCTCTGACAAAGGCTGGACCCACACCTGCTGAGGCAGGCGCAGGCTTCCCCCTCTTGGTGCTATGGGGCACAGTGTGCACAGGGCATGGCTTCGAAGTGCAGCAGGCAGCGCCCGCTGGGATGCGGCAGCCATCTTGTGTGAGAGGAGGGGGCTCCCTGGAGGAGCCACAGGAAGTGACCTCACCTGGAGACCTGGGGGGCGCGGCAACAACCCCAACATTCCAGAGTCGAGTCTGAACCAGCTCACTAGCAGAGAGTCTCGCAGGAAGATGTTCCTGACTTGTATCCCGCGATGCCAAAGCCCAGGCCCCAAGAAAACCTGCTGTGGCCGCCTCGCCCAGTGCTGGGGACGCTGGGCCAGCCCTCACCCGCGACGCTCCTGGGGCTTCCAACAGAAAAAGGCCATGGTGAGCCTGGAAGCAGGACAGGTCTCTGCGGGCCAGGACACCACTGGGAACCCACCAGAAGCCCATGGGCCCCTGGGTGGATGGGCAGGGCCAAGGGGCCACTTCCCCCTCCTAGGCTGGGAAGAGAGGGAGGCTGGAAGTCCTAGGCAGAGGCAGCCTGAGGCCCAGAGCTGCTGGCTGCGGAGGGATCCAGGGATCCAGGGCCTCTTACCTGCCATTCTCTGCTCTTGTCTCCCAGGTCCAGGACAGGTCAGCCTCGCGCCTGGGGCAGCACAGCGGGCTGCGCATCGCCAGCAGCCTGCACGTGTGGCAGGCCCCTTTCACCGATGACCTGTGTGTGGTGGGCGAGTGGTCAAAGGAGCCCACCGCTCCAAAGCCCCCGTACCGGGCGTTCCCCAGCACGCAGAAACCACCGCACGTCCCCCTCAGTCACACACTGGTGGTCAAAGCCCAGATAGAGCCCAGGGGGTCCGCAAATGCCCATCTCACAGCGGAGGAAGTAGGGCCCGTCGGCTTGGCCTGTGTCAGTCGTGACCCAAGGTCAGGGCCGGGCCTGGCACCTGACCTCACCGCTGGGGCGCAACAGAGCCCTGGTCTCCAAACAACACCCCCGCTGGAGCAGTGCTGGCCCTCCAACCATCAGCGCCGCCACAAGGATGCGCGGGGCACAGCCGTGTCCCCGGGGGCCGAGCAGGGCTCAGGGGAGGCCCTGAGAGAAGAGTCTCTGGGGATGGTGGGTCCGCAGCCACGACTGGACGCAGCAGCTGAAGCCGACGACGCTGCAGGGGCACCGGACGCAGCCCTGGCCCCGGCCTCAGCCCCAGCTCCAGCTCCGCAAGTCCCTTCTGCTTCAGCCCCAGCCCCACACCTGTCCTTCCCCGCCCCCGGGATCCTGTACTTCTCCTTCCTCCTCCCCACTCTCTTGCTTTTCTCCACCTTAGTGTCCCTGTACCTCAATAAAATTTAATTGGTTGCCCACTGTGGAATGCACAATTGGCGCCGTGCGAGCTCCCCAGGCCGTGCCCTCCCCACCCCACTCTCCCTGCACCATGGCCCCAATGCCCGGGACCTGGATCCTCTGCAGAGGACACTGGCACATCCCCAGGGGCAGAGCCAAGGGGCCCCGTTTGGACAAACAGCACCAAACGCTGGGAAGGCTAAGGCAAGCCAGGAACAGGGAATGCAATGCTCTGCACCTCCCTGCACACAATGGGAGCCCCCAGCTTCCGGGAGGAGGGGGGCACAGGCAGTGGGTTGGGGGCTTCAACTGAGGGAACAACATCGGTCCGGGGACACACACAAACAACACCTGTCACAGGCTCTGGCCCTGTGCTCAAATACGGCTCACTGACAGACGGATCCCAGCAGGGATGTGCCCACTGCACAGGAGACAGGGGGAGCCTTGTCCAGGACCCCACGTGACCCACACTGCCTGCTGTGCAGGCCACATGGGTGGGTCTCGGCTGGGAAGACGGACACATGATGGAGGATGTCCCCAAGGACAGTGGCTGCTCCTTCCCCGAGCTCCTGGCCTTTCCGGGTCCCTGGCCAGGTCCACCGGGCACCTGGTCTCAGCCATGGGGAGACACTGGCTTCACTCCCATTGGCAGAGGAGGAACCCCCTGAGAGGGAGGCCCCGCCCAGGTCAGGGCTGTGCCGATCCCAGAGGAGGACTCCCCTCCCCACCTGAGCCCGCACTCGGGGACCCTATGGGCCTGTGGCCAAGCAAGAGGGCAGCACAGCAGGGAGCACAGGGATCAGGAAGGCTGGGACTTTCTCCAACAGTTCCCACCCTGAGGATTTTCTCATCGAATGCCTCAGGTGTTCTACTAGGGCTGAGGGGTGCCCATGGAGGAGGAAGCCGGGGCCCCGGAAGGCTGACCTGTGTGTGTTCCTGGGAATGGCCTGCATCACACCCAGTGACATCCCTGTCCCCCCACAGTCCTTCTGCAACATGTCACGGGTCACCACCATGCTCCGCCCTGCACACCTGCCCAGTGCAACCCAGGCGCAGCCCACCTGGACTTAGTGAGTGGCCTTAGATGCACGTGACAGGAGCGGCCCTGGTAGTTCCATTGTGCAGCTCTGGCATGGAGAAGCCCAGACAACTGTGCTCCCCACACGGGCCTGCCGCAGGTAGGTGGCCCATGGCAGGGTGCTGAGCTGAGACATCAACATTCAGAACCAGCAGAGGACATGAGGTCAGGCTCATTGAAGGCGACACCCCAAGGCGAGATCACGACCACCCTTGAGACACTTGGGAAGGCAGGAGGCTCTTCCTGGCAACCACCTGCCACACAGGACGGTACAGCACACGCCTAGCTTCCTGGCCCACTTTCTACGTCCTGGCTGTGCTAAGCCTAGCTTGACAGCTTGCCTTTGCCCAGTTCCATTCACGTGCTCCTGGGTCAACACATGCAAAAGTGCTTTCCGAAAGCTCAGAGTCATCTCTCCTCCTGAGCATTCTTGCACTGTGCCCAGCTCCTGCCCCACATGCTGACTAGGAGACCCGCTCAGGCCCCTGCGGCTCATCTGCGCTCTCAGGCTTGATGTTCTGCTTTATTCACCCACCCCGCACTTCACAAACACCAGCAAGACCTTCCCCGTGTCACATGCAACCATGACACAGGACAGGCTTCTCCAGTCCCAGCCTGCCTCCTTCCCATCATTCCTTGCTTCTGCCTGCTTTTCCCCATCGCCCGAGTCCTGCACATCCTCTCCTACTGAGTGTCACCTCCCTACCTGCACGTGCCCTCGGGACACCTCAATTCCACCTAAATCACGAAAAAGCCACCTACAACAGGGATCCTGAGCTCTGATGCAGGTCGGGAAGGTAGACTCGGGCACTTGCTACAACATGGATTCCCCCTTCTCTGATTCAGGGGTCCTCAGAGGCAGGACATCCTTTCCCAGCAACCCCTGGAAGGTTTGCCACCACCTAGGCCCACGGGGCTGGCGCTGTGGCCCACAGGGTAAAGCCCCACCTGCAGGGCTGGCATCCCACATCAGAACCCCGGGTCTGGTCCTGGAGCCCTGCTTTCAGTCCAGCTCCCTGCTAACACACCTGGCAGAACAGCGCACGTTGACCCAAGTGCTCCGGTCCCTGCCACCTGTGTGCCAGGCCCAGAAGCTGTTCCAGGCTACTGGCCAGGGGCCTTTGAGAGATTAAATCAGCTCATCAGAGTCGTCCTTCTGTACCTCTCTCCCTGTCCTTCCCTCCAACTCTGCCTTTCAACTCAAACATGGAGAGGAGAGGAGAGGAGAGGAGAGGAGAGGAGAGGAGAGGAGACCTCCCGGGCCGGCACTGTGGCACAGTAGGTTGTACATCCGCCTATGACAGCGATATACTCTATGGGCGCCAGTTGCATCCCAGCTGCTCCACTTCTGATTCAGCTCTCTGCTAAGACACGAGAAGGCAGTGGAACATGGGCCATGTACTTGACCCCTTATCCACGTGGTAGACCCAGAAGAAGCTCCTGGCTCCTGGCTTTGGATCAGCTCAGCACCGGCTGTTGTGGCCATTTGGGGAGTGAACCATTCGATCAAAGACCTCTCTGCCTCTCTTTCTCCCTCTCTGTCTCTCTCTCTCTCTCCTACTTCCCCTTTCTCTCCTGTAACTCTGCCAGTGAATAAAGAAATCAAGCTTTACAACTACACAAAACACCTGAGCCCAAACTTAGATGAAAGTGGCTGAACTCCTGGCTCGGCAGTGTAGAGTAGTAGGTTAAGCCTCCACCTGCCAAGCCAGCATCTCATATGGGCACTGGCTTGTGTGCTGGCTGCTCCACTTCCATCCAGCTCCCTGGTGATGGCCTGGGAAAGCAGTGAGGATGACCCAAGTCCTTGGAATCCTGCACCCACACGGGAGACCTGGTAGGAGCTCTCGGCTCCTGGCCTCCGATGAGCCCATTGGAGGACACTGTGGCCATTCGGGGATTGAACCAGCACGTGGAAGGCCTCTCTGTCTCTCCCTCTCTGTGTCTCACTCGACTTCTCAGACAAAGAAAGAAAGCAGGATACAAAGCACACCAGCAGCTGAACTCCTCCCAGAAACTTTTCACATAAGCTCTTTGCTCTAGAGAGTACACCCAAAGAGCATCTTTTCAGGCTCCGCATGGGGCACAGGAGAGCTCCCCACAGGGAAGGGGCACGGGCCACTGCCATCTAAACCACTCGACATTGCCAGTGCTGTACCAAGCCCAGCACATGAGCCTGTCCCCCTCATCTTTCAGGGAAGGACATTCCCACAGCAGGGAATTAGCCATTAGCTAACAGGAAGGACACTCACACCATGTGTCCCCACGATGTCCATCTACTCCCCAGACATTCATCACTTCACCACGCCCAACACCACTCCTGGTCTCTCCCCACGCCCCTGGCCAAACCCAACACGCAACAGCCCCGGTGTCTAGGGTCTCCTCAGGATGCTGGATGGAAACACAATCTCACACATGGGACCTATCCCGTCTGGCTCCTCACACTGACCTCCCTCAGGGTCATTTCAGGCCCAGACCCCAGAGATGGCTGGCACGATCCCTAGCAGCCCTGGGGGACCATCAGCAAGTGCACGGGGACGGTAGTCATCACCCTGGTCCTCAGAGAGCCGGCCCTGATCCCAACTCCCCTGGGCGTCTGACTGAGCTTCAAGAACCACCGTGCACTGCTAAAGCCCCAGGTCCTGCAGGACCGTAAGGACCACCCCACGACTCCTCCGGGCTGCGGGCCGGAGCTACGAGCACTCGGGTCTCCACTGACCATCAGCTCCCTAGAGCAGACAGCCCCAGGTGCACACGGGGCAACTGAGTCTGGGCGGTCGCAGCCTCGCTTGGGCTTGGACAGAGAGCAACCACGCTCCAGGTGCCTGTGGCTGGGAGGAGCCCCACTTCAGGGGCTGGGACAGGGCTCCCAATGCACAGGGAGCGGCTCCCGGGCGGTCTCAGGGTGTGATGGGAGCTATTGCTCCTCAGGGTCCACATCTGGGCAGCTGAGGGCGCCGCCAGCTTCACTGGAACACGATCCCCAGGCACCAGACGGGAGGCTGGGGCGTCCTGACAGGGACAATGACCATGCAGAGTGAGGAGCCCTCGAGCACGGGCCAACAGGTCTAGCCCAGCTCTGACAAAGGCTGGACCCACACCTGCTGAGGCAGGCGCAGGCTTCCCCCTCTTGGTGCTATGGGGCACAGTGTGCACAGGGCATGGCTTAGAAGTGCAGCAGGCAGCGCCCGCTGGGATGCGGCAGCCATCTTGTGTGAGAGGAGGGGGCTCCCTGGAGGAGCCACAGGAAGTGACCTCACCTGGAGACCTGGGGGGCGCGGCAACAACCCCAACATTCCAGAGTCGAGTCTGAACCAGCTCACTAGCAGAGAGTCTCGCAGGAAGATGTTCCTGACTTGTATCCCGCGATGCCAAAGCCCAGGCCCCAAGAAAACCTGCTGTGGCCGCCTCGCCCAGTGCTGGGGACGCTGGGCCAGCCCTCACCCGCGACGCTCCTGGGGCTTCCAACAGAAAAAGGCCATGGTGAGCCTGGAAGCAGGACAGGTCTCTGCGGGCCAGGACACCACTGGGAACCCACCAGAAGCCCATGGGCCCCTGGGTGGATGGGCAGGGCCAAGGGGCCACTTCCCCCTCCTAGGCTGGGAAGAGAGGGAGGCTGGAAGTCCTAGGCAGAGGCAGCCTGAGGCCCAGAGCTGCTGGCTGCGGAGGGATCCAGGGATCCAGGGCCTCTTACCTGCCATTCTCTGCTCTTGTCTCCCAGGTCCAGGACAGGTCAGCCTCGCGCCTGGGGCAGCACAGCGGGCTGCGCATCGCCAGCAGCCTGCACGTGTGGCAGGCCCCTTTCACCGATGACCTGTGTGTGGTGGGCGAGTGGTCAAAGGAGCCCACCGCTCCAAAGCCCCCGTACCGGGCGTTCCCCAGCACGCAGAAACCACCGCACGTCCCCCTCAGTCACACACTGGTGGTCAAAGCCCAGATAGAGCCCAGGGGGTCCGCAAATGCCCATCTCACAGCGGAGGAAGTAGGGCCCGTCGGCTTGGCCTGTGTCAGTCGTGACCCAAGGTCAGGGCCGGGCCTGGCACCTGACCTCACCGCTGGGGCGCAACAGAGCCCTGGTCTCCAAACAACACCCCCGCTGGAGCAGTGCTGGCCCTCCAACCATCAGCGCCGCCACAAGGATGCGCGGGGCACAGCCGTGTCCCCGGGGGCCGAGCAGGGCTCAGGGGAGGCCCTGAGAGAAGAGTCTCTGGGGATGGTGGGTCCGCAGCCACGACTGGACGCAGCAGCTGAAGCCGACGACGCTGCAGGGGCACCGGACGCAGCCCTGGCCCCGGCCTCAGCCCCAGCTCCAGCTCCGCAAGTCCCTTCTGCTTCAGCCCCAGCCCCACACCTGTCCTTCCCCGCCCCCGGGATCCTGTACTTCTCCTTCCTCCTCCCCACTCTCTTGCTTTTCTCCACCTTAGTGTCCCTGTACCTCAATAAAATTTAATTGGTTGCCCACTGTGGAATGCACAATTGGCGCCGTGCGAGCTCCCCAGGCCGTGCCCTCCCCACCCCACTCTCCCTGCACCATGGCCCCAATGCCCGGGACCTGGATCCTCTGCAGAGGACACTGGCACATCCCCAGGGGCAGAGCCAAGGGGCCCCGTTTGGACAAACAGCACCAAACGCTGGGAAGGCTAAGGCAAGCCAGGAACAGGGAATGCAATGCTCTGCACCTCCCTGCACACAATGGGAGCCCCCAGCTTCCGGGAGGAGGGGGGCACAGGGAGTGGGTTGGGGGCTTCAACTGAGGGAACAACATCGGTCCGGGGACACACACAAACAACACCTGTCACAGGCTCTGGCCCTGTGCTCAAATACGGCTCACTGACAGACGGATCCCAGCAGGGATGTGCCCACTGCACAGGAGACAGGGGGAGCCTTGTCCAGGACCCCACGTGACCCACACTGCCTGCTGTGCAGGCCACATGGGTGGGTCTCGGCTGGGAAGACGGACACATGATGGAGGATGTCCCCAAGGACAGTGGCTGCTCCTTCCCCGAGCTCCTGGCCTTTCCGGGTCCCTGGCCAGGTCCACCGGGCACCTGGTCTCAGCCATGGGGAGACACTGGCTTCACTCCCATTGGCAGAGGAGGAACCCCCTGAGAGGGAGGCCCCGCCCAGGTCAGGGCTGTGCCGATCCCAGAGGAGGACTCCCCTCCCCACCTGAGCCCGCACTCGGGGACCCTATGGGCCTGTGGCCAAGCAAGAGGGCAGCACAGCAGGGAGCACAGGGATCAGGAAGGCTGGGACTTTCTCCAACAGTTCCCACCCTGAGGATTTTCTCATCGAATGCCTCAGGTGTTCTACTAGGGCTGAGGGGTGCCCGTGGAGGAGGAAGCCGGGGCCCCGGAAGGCTGACCTGTGTGTGTTCCTGGGAATGGCCTGCATCACACCCAGTGACATCCCTGTCCCCCCACAGTCCTTCTGCAACATGTCACGGGTCACCACCATGCTCCGCCCTGCACACCTGCCCAGTGCAACCCAGGCGCAGCCCACCTGGACTTAGTGAGTGGCCTTAGATGCACGTGACAGGAGCGGCCCTGGTAGTTCCATTGTGCAGCTCTGGCATGGAGAAGCCCAGACAACTGTGCTCCCCACACGGGCCTGCCGCAGGTAGGTGGCCCATGGCAGGGTGCTGAGCTGAGACATCAACATTCAGAACCAGCAGAGGACATGAGGTCAGGCTCATTGAAGGCGACACCCCAAGGCGAGATCACGACCACCCTTGAGACACTTGGGAAGGCAGGAGGCTCTTCCTGGCAACCACCTGCCACACAGGACGGTACAGCACACGCCTAGCTTCCTGGCCCACTTTCTACGTCCTGGCTGTGCTAAGCCTAGCTTGACAGCTTGCCTTTGCCCAGTTCCATTCACGTGCTCCTGGGTCAACACATGCAAAAGTGCTTTCCGAAAGCTCAGAGTCATCTCTCCTCCTGAGCATTCTTGCACTGTGCCCAGCTCCTGCCCCACATGCTGACTAGGAGACCCGCTCAGGCCCCTGCGGCTCATCTGCGCTCTCAGGCTTGATGTTCTGCTTTATTCACCCACCCCGCACTTCACAAACACCAGCAAGACCTTCCCCGTGTCACATGCAACCATGACACAGGACAGGCTTCTCCAGTCCCAGCCTGCCTCCTTCCCATCATTCCTTGCTTCTGCCTGCTTTTCCCCATCGCCCGAGTCCTGCACATCCTCTCCTACTGAGTGTCACCTCCCTACCTGCACGTGCCCTCGGGACACCTCAATTCCACCTAAATCACGAAAAAGCCACCTACAACAGGGATCCTGAGCTCTGATGCAGGTCGGGAAGGTAGACTCGGGCACTTGCTACAACATGGATTCCCCCTTCTCTGATTCAGGGGTCCTCAGAGGCAGGACATCCTTTCCCAGCAACCCCTGGAAGGTTTGCCACCACCTAGGCCCACGGGGCTGGCGCTGTGGCCCACAGGGTAAAGCCCCACCTGCAGGGCTGGCATCCCACATCAGAACCCCGGGTCTGGTCCTGGAGCCCTGCTTTCAGTCCAGCTCCCTGCTAACACACCTGGCAGAACAGCGCACGTTGACCCAAGTGCTCCGGTCCCTGCCACCTGTGTGCCAGGCCCAGAAGCTGTTCCAGGCTACTGGCCAGGGGCCTTTGAGAGATTAAATCAGCTCATCAGAGTCGTCCTTCTGTACCTCTCTCCCTGTCCTTCCCTCCAACTCTGCCTTTCAACTCAAACATGGAGAGGAGAGGAGAGGAGAGGAGAGGAGAGGAGAGGAGAGGAGAGGAGAGGAGAGGAGAGGAGACCTCCCGGGCCGGCACTGTGGCACAGTAGGTTGTACATCCGCCTATGACAGCGATATACTCTATGGGCGCCAGTTGCATCCCAGCTGCTCCACTTCTGATTCAGCTCTCTGCTAAGACACGAGAAGGCAGTGGAACATGGGCCATGTACTTGACCCCTTATCCACGTGGTAGACCCAGAAGAAGCTCCTGGCTCCTGGCTTTGGATCAGCTCAGCACCGGCTGTTGTGGCCATTTGGGGAGTGAACCATTCGATCAAAGACCTCTCTGCCTCTCTTTCTCCCTCTCTGTCTCTCTCTCTCTCTCCTACTTCCCCTTTCTCTCCTGTAACTCTGCCAGTGAATAAAGAAATCAAGCTTTACAACTACACAAAACACCTGAGCCCAAACTTAGATGAAAGTGGCTGAACTCCTGGCTCGGCAGTGTAGAGTAGTAGGTTAAGCCTCCACCTGCCAAGCCAGCATCTCATATGGGCACTGGCTTGTGTGCTGGCTGCTCCACTTCCATCCAGCTCCCTGGTGATGGCCTGGGAAAGCAGTGAGGATGACCCAAGTCCTTGGAATCCTGCACCCACACGGGAGACCTGGTAGGAGCTCTCGGCTCCTGGCCTCCGATGAGCCCATTGGAGGACACTGTGGCCATTCGGGGATTGAACCAGCACGTGGAAGGCCTCTCTGTCTCTCCCTCTCTGTGTCTCACTCGACTTCTCAGACAAAGAAAGAAAGCAGGATACAAAGCACACCAGCAGCTGAACTCCTCCCAGAAACTTTTCACATAAGCTCTTTGCTCTAGAGAGTACACCCAAAGAGCATCTTTTCAGGCTCCGCATGGGGCACAGGAGAGCTCCCCACAGGGAAGGGGCACGGGCCACTGCCATCTAAACCACTCGACATTGCCAGTGCTGTACCAAGCCCAGCACATGAGCCTGTCCCCCTCATCTTTCAGGGAAGGACATTCCCACAGCAGGGAATTAGCCATTAGCTAACAGGAAGGACACTCACACCATGTGTCCCCACGATGTCCATCTACTCCCCAGACATTCATCACTTCACCACGCCCAACACCACTCCTGGTCTCTCCCCACGCCCCTGGCCAAACCCAACACGCAACAGCCCCGGTGTCTAGGGTCTCCTCAGGATGCTGGATGGAAACACAATCTCACACATGGGACCTATCCCGTCTGGCTCCTCACACTGACCTCCCTCAGGGTCATTTCAGGCCCAGACCCCAGAGATGGCTGGCACGATCCCTAGCAGCCCTGGGGGACCATCAGCAAGTGCACGGGGACGGTAGTCATCACCCTGGTCCTCAGAGAGCCGGCCCTGATCCCAACTCCCCTGGGCGTCTGACTGAGCTTCAAGAACCACCGTGCACTGCTAAAGCCCCAGGTCCTGCAGGACCGTAAGGACCACCCCACGACTCCTCCGGGCTGCGGGCCGGAGCTACGAGCACTCGCGTCTCCACTGACCATCAGCTCCCTAGAGCAGACAGCCCCAGGTGCACACGGGGCAACTGAGTCTGGGCGGTCGCAGCCTCGCTTGGGCTTGGACAGAGAGCAACCACGCTCCAGGTGCCTGTGGCTGGGAGGAGCCCCACTTCAGGGGCTGGGACAGGGCTCCCAATGCACAGGGAGCGGCTCCCGGGCGGTCTCAGGGTGTGATGGGAGCTATTGCTCCTCAGGGTCCACATCTGGGCAGCTGAGGGCGCCGCCAGCTTCACTGGAACACGATCCCCAGGCACCAGACGGGAGGCTGGGGCGTCCTGACAGGGACAATGACCATGCAGAGTGAGGAGCCCTCGAGCACGGGCCAACAGGTCTAGCCCAGCTCTGACAAAGGCTGGACCCACACCTGCTGAGGCAGGCGCAGGCTTCCCCCTCTTGGTGCTATGGGGCACAGTGTGCACAGGGCATGGCTTCGAAGTGCAGCAGGCAGCGCCCGCTGGGATGCGGCAGCCATCTTGTGTGAGAGGAGGGGGCTCCCTGGAGGAGCCACAGGAAGTGACCTCACCTGGAGACCTGGGGGGCGCGGCAACAACCCCAACATTCCAGAGTCGAGTCTGAACCAGCTCACTAGCAGAGAGTCTCGCAGGAAGATGTTCCTGACTTGTATCCCGCGATGCCAAAGCCCAGGCCCCAAGAAAACCTGCTGTGGCCGCCTCGCCCAGTGCTGGGGACGCTGGGCCAGCCCTCACCCGCGACGCTCCTGGGGCTTCCAACAGAAAAAGGCCATGGTGAGCCTGGAAGCAGGACAGGTCTCTGCGGGCCAGGACACCACTGGGAACCCACCAGAAGCCCATGGGCCCCTGGGTGGATGGGCAGGGCCAAGGGGCCACTTCCCCCTCCTAGGCTGGGAAGAGAGGGAGGCTGGAAGTCCTAGGCAGAGGCAGCCTGAGGCCCAGAGCTGCTGGCTGCGGAGGGATCCAGGGATCCAGGGCCTCTTACCTGCCATTCTCTGCTCTTGTCTCCCAGGTCCAGGACAGGTCAGCCTCGCGCCTGGGGCAGCACAGCGGGCTGCGCATCGCCAGCAGCCTGCACGTGTGGCAGGCCCCTTTCACCGATGACCTGTGTGTGGTGGGCGAGTGGTCAAAGGAGCCCACCGCTCCAAAGCCCCCGTACCGGGCGTTCCCCAGCACGCAGAAACCACCGCACGTCCCCCTCAGTCACACACTGGTGGTCAAAGCCCAGATAGAGCCCAGGGGGTCCGCAAATGCCCATCTCACAGCGGAGGAAGTAGGGCCCGTCGGCTTGGCCTGTGTCAGTCGTGACCCAAGGTCAGGGCCGGGCCTGGCACCTGACCTCACCGCTGGGGCGCAACAGAGCCCTGGTCTCCAAACAACACCCCCGCTGGAGCAGTGCTGGCCCTCCAACCATCAGCGCCGCCACAAGGATGCGCGGGGCACAGCCGTGTCCCCGGGGGCCGAGCAGGGCTCAGGGGAGGCCCTGAGAGAAGAGTCTCTGGGGATGGTGGGTCCGCAGCCACGACTGGACGCAGCAGCTGAAGCCGACGACGCTGCAGGGGCACCGGACGCAGCCCTGGCCCCGGCCTCAGCCCCAGCTCCAGCTCCGCAAGTCCCTTCTGCTTCAGCCCCAGCCCCACACCTGTCCTTCCCCGCCCCCGGGATCCTGTACTTCTCCTTCCTCCTCCCCACTCTCTTGCTTTTCTCCACCTTAGTGTCCCTGTACCTCAATAAAATTTAATTGGTTGCCCACTGTGGAATGCACAATTGGCGCCGTGCGAGCTCCCCAGGCCGTGCCCTCCCCACCCCACTCTCCCTGCACCATGGCCCCAATGCCCGGGACCTGGATCCTCTGCAGAGGACACTGGCACATCCCCAGGGGCAGAGCCAAGGGGCCCCGTTTGGACAAACAGCACCAAACGCTGGGAAGGCTAAGGCAAGCCAGGAACAGGGAATGCAATGCTCTGCACCTCCCTGCACACAATGGGAGCCCCCAGCTTCCGGGAGGAGGGGGGCACAGGGAGTGGGTTGGGGGCTTCAACTGAGGGAACAACATCGGTCCGGGGACACACACAAACAACACCTGTCACAGGCTCTGGCCCTGTGCTCAAATACGGCTCACTGACAGACGGATCCCAGCAGGGATGTGCCCACTGCACAGGAGACAGGGGGAGCCTTGTCCAGGACCCCACGTGACCCACACTGCCTGCTGTGCAGGCCACATGGGTGGGTCTCGGCTGGGAAGACGGACACATGATGGAGGATGTCCCCAAGGACAGTGGCTGCTCCTTCCCCGAGCTCCTGGCCTTTCCGGGTCCCTGGCCAGGTCCACCGGGCACCTGGTCTCAGCCATGGGGAGACACTGGCTTCACTCCCATTGGCAGAGGAGGAACCCCCTGAGAGGGAGGCCCCGCCCAGGTCAGGGCTGTGCCGATCCCAGAGGAGGACTCCCCTCCCCACCTGAGCCCGCACTCGGGGACCCTATGGGCCTGTGGCCAAGCAAGAGGGCAGCACAGCAGGGAGCACAGGGATCAGGAAGGCTGGGACTTTCTCCAACAGTTCCCACCCTGAGGATTTTCTCATCGAATGCCTCAGGTGTTCTACTAGGGCTGAGGGGTGCCCGTGGAGGAGGAAGCCGGGGCCCCGGAAGGCTGACCTGTGTGTGTTCCTGGGAATGGCCTGCATCACACCCAGTGACATCCCTGTCCCCCCACAGTCCTTCTGCAACATGTCACGGGTCACCACCATGCTCCGCCCTGCACACCTGCCCAGTGCAACCCAGGCGCAGCCCACCTGGACTTAGTGAGTGGCCTTAGATGCACGTGACAGGAGCGGCCCTGGTAGTTCCATTGTGCAGCTCTGGCATGGAGAAGCCCAGACAACTGTGCTCCCCACACGGGCCTGCCGCAGGTAGGTGGCCCATGGCAGGGTGCTGAGCTGAGACATCAACATTCAGAACCAGCAGAGGACATGAGGTCAGGCTCATTGAAGGCGACACCCCAAGGCGAGATCACGACCACCCTTGAGACACTTGGGAAGGCAGGAGGCTCTTCCTGGCAACCACCTGCCACACAGGACGGTACAGCACACGCCTAGCTTCCTGGCCCACTTTCTACGTCCTGGCTGTGCTAAGCCTAGCTTGACAGCTTGCCTTTGCCCAGTTCCATTCACGTGCTCCTGGGTCAACACATGCAAAAGTGCTTTCCGAAAGCTCAGAGTCATCTCTCCTCCTGAGCATTCTTGCACTGTGCCCAGCTCCTGCCCCACATGCTGACTAGGAGACCCGCTCAGGCCCCTGCGGCTCATCTGCGCTCTCAGGCTTGATGTTCTGCTTTATTCACCCACCCCGCACTTCACAAACACCAGCAAGACCTTCCCCGTGTCACATGCAACCATGACACAGGACAGGCTTCTCCAGTCCCAGCCTGCCTCCTTCCCATCATTCCTTGCTTCTGCCTGCTTTTCCCCATCGCCCGAGTCCTGCACATCCTCTCCTACTGAGTGTCACCTCCCTACCTGCACGTGCCCTCGGGACACCTCAATTCCACCTAAATCACGAAAAAGCCACCTACAACAGGGATCCTGAGCTCTGATGCAGGTCGGGAAGGTAGACTCGGGCACTTGCTACAACATGGATTCCCCCTTCTCTGATTCAGGGGTCCTCAGAGGCAGGACATCCTTTCCCAGCAACCCCTGGAAGGTTTGCCACCACCTAGGCCCACGGGGCTGGCGCTGTGGCCCACAGGGTAAAGCCCCACCTGCAGGGCTGGCATCCCACATCAGAACCCCGGGTCTGGTCCTGGAGCCCTGCTTTCAGTCCAGCTCCCTGCTAACACACCTGGCAGAACAGCGCACGTTGACCCAAGTGCTCCGGTCCCTGCCACCTGTGTGCCAGGCCCAGAAGCTGTTCCAGGCTACTGGCCAGGGGCCTTTGAGAGATTAAATCAGCTCATCAGAGTCGTCCTTCTGTACCTCTCTCCCTGTCCTTCCCTCCAACTCTGCCTTTCAACTCAAACATGGAGAGGAGAGGAGAGGAGAGGAGAGGAGAGGAGAGGAGAGGAGAGGAGAGGAGACCTCCCGGGCCGGCACTGTGGCACAGTAGGTTGTACATCCGCCTATGACAGCGATATACTCTATGGGCGCCAGTTGCATCCCAGCTGCTCCACTTCTGATTCAGCTCTCTGCTAAGACACGAGAAGGCAGTGGAACATGGGCCATGTACTTGACCCCTTATCCACGTGGTAGACCCAGAAGAAGCTCCTGGCTCCTGGCTTTGGATCAGCTCAGCACCGGCTGTTGTGGCCATTTGGGGAGTGAACCATTCGATCAAAGACCTCTCTGCCTCTCTTTCTCCCTCTCTGTCTCTCTCTCTCTCTCCTACTTCCCCTTTCTCTCCTGTAACTCTGCCAGTGAATAAAGAAATCAAGCTTTACAACTACACAAAACACCTGAGCCCAAACTTAGATGAAAGTGGCTGAACTCCTGGCTCGGCAGTGTAGAGTAGTAGGTTAAGCCTCCACCTGCCAAGCCAGCATCTCATATGGGCACTGGCTTGTGTGCTGGCTGCTCCACTTCCATCCAGCTCCCTGGTGATGGCCTGGGAAAGCAGTGAGGATGACCCAAGTCCTTGGAATCCTGCACCCACACGGGAGACCTGGTAGGAGCTCTCGGCTCCTGGCCTCCGATGAGCCCATTGGAGGACACTGTGGCCATTCGGGGATTGAACCAGCACGTGGAAGGCCTCTCTGTCTCTCCCTCTCTGTGTCTCACTCGACTTCTCAGACAAAGAAAGAAAGCAGGATACAAAGCACACCAGCAGCTGAACTCCTCCCAGAAACTTTTCACATAAGCTCTTTGCTCTAGAGAGTACACCCAAAGAGCATCTTTTCAGGCTCCGCATGGGGCACAGGAGAGCTCCCCACAGGGAAGGGGCACGGGCCACTGCCATCTAAACCACTCGACATTGCCAGTGCTGTACCAAGCCCAGCACATGAGCCTGTCCCCCTCATCTTTCAGGGAAGGACATTCCCACAGCAGGGAATTAGCCATTAGCTAACAGGAAGGACACTCACACCATGTGTCCCCACGATGTCCATCTACTCCCCAGACATTCATCACTTCACCACGCCCAACACCACTCCTGCTCTCTCCCCACGCCCCTGGCCAAACCCAACACGCAACAGCCCCGGTGTCTAGGGTCTCCTCAGGATGCTGGATGGAAACACAATCTCACACATGGGACCTATCCCGTCTGGCTCCTCACACTGACCTCCCTCAGGGTCATTTCAGGCCCAGACCCCAGAGATGGCTGGCACGATCCCTAGCAGCCCTGGGGGACCATCAGCAAGTGCACGGGGACGGTAGTCATCACCCTGGTCCTCAGAGAGCCGGCCCTGATCCCAACTCCCCTGGGCGTCTGACTGAGCTTCAAGAACCACCGTGCACTGCTAAAGCCCCAGGTCCTGCAGGACCGTAAGGACCACCCCACGACTCCTCCGGGCTGCGGGCCAGAGCTACGAGCACTCGGGTCTCCACTGACCATCAGCTCCCTAGAGCAGACAGCCCCAGGTGCACACGGGGCAACTGAGTCTGGGCGGTCGCAGCCTCGCTTGGGCTTGGACAGAGAGCAACCACGCTCCAGGTGCCTGTGGCTGGGAGGAGCCCCACTTCAGGGGCTGGGACAGGGCTCCCAATGCACAGGGAGCGGCTCCCGGGCGGTCTCAGGGTGTGATGGGAGCTATTGCTCCTCAGGGTCCACATCTGGGCAGCTGAGGGCGCCGCCAGCTTCACTGGAACACGATCCCCAGGCACCAGACGGGAGGCTGGGGCGTCCTGACAGGGACAATGACCATGCAGAGTGAGGAGCCCTCGAGCACGGGCCAACAGGTCTAGCCCAGCTCTGACAAAGGCTGGACCCACACCTGCTGAGGCAGGCGCAGGCTTCCCCCTCTTGGTGCTATGGGGCACAGTGTGCACAGGGCATGGCTTCGAAGTGCAGCAGGCAGCGCCCGCTGGGATGCGGCAGCCATCTTGTGTGAGAGGAGGGGGCTCCCTGGAGGAGCCACAGGAAGTGACCTCACCTGGAGACCTGGGGGGCGCGGCAACAACCCCAACATTCCAGAGTCGAGTCTGAACCAGCTCACTAGCAGAGAGTCTCGCAGGAAGATGTTCCTGACTTGTATCCCGCGATGCCAAAGCCCAGGCCCCAAGAAAACCTGCTGTGGCCGCCTCGCCCAGTGCTGGGGACGCTGGGCCAGCCCTCACCCGCGACGCTCCTGGGGCTTCCAACAGAAAAAGGCCATGGTGAGCCTGGAAGCAGGACAGGTCTCTGCGGGCCAGGACACCACTGGGAACCCACCAGAAGCCCATGGGCCCCTGGGTGGATGGGCAGGGCCAAGGGGCCACTTCCCCCTCCTAGGCTGGGAAGAGAGGGAGGCTGCAAGTCCTAGGCAGAGGCAGCCTGAGGCCCAGAGCTGCTGGCTGCGGAGGGATCCAGGGATCCAGGGCCTCTTACCTGCCATTCTCTGCTCTTGTCTCCCAGGTCCAGGACAGGTCAGCCTCGCGCCTGGGGCAGCACAGCGGGCTGCGCATCGCCAGCAGCCTGCACGTGTGGCAGGCCCCTTTCACCGATGACCTGTGTGTGGTGGGCGAGTGGTCAAAGGAGCCCACCGCTCCAAAGCCCCCGTACCGGGCGTTCCCCAGCACGCAGAAACCACCGCACGTCCCCCTCAGTCACACACTGGTGGTCAAAGCCCAGATAGAGCCCAGGGGGTCCGCAAATGCCCATCTCACAGCGGAGGAAGTAGGGCCCGTCGGCTTGGCCTGTGTCAGTCGTGACCCAAGGTCAGGGCCGGGCCTGGCACCTGACCTCACCGCTGGGGCGCAACAGAGCCCTGGTCTCCAAACAACACCCCCGCTGGAGCAGTGCTGGCCCTCCAACCATCAGCGCCGCCACAAGGATGCGCGGGGCACAGCCGTGTCCCCGGGGGCCAAGCAGGGCTCAGGGGAGGCCCTGAGAGAAGAGTCTCTGGGGATGGTGGGTCCGCAGCCACGACTGGACGCAGCAGCTGAAGCCGACGACGCTGCAGGGGCACCGGACGCAGCCCTGGCCCCGGCCTCAGCCCCAGCTCCAGCTCCGCAAGTCCCTTCTGCTTCAGCCCCAGCCCCACACCTGTCCTTCCCCGCCCCCGGGATCCTGTACTTCTCCTTCCTCCTCCCCACTCTCTTGCTTTTCTCCACCTTAGTGTCCCTGTACCTCAATAAAATTTAATTGGTTGCCCACTGTGGAATGCACAATTGGCGCCGTGCGAGCTCCCCAGGCCGTGCCCTCCCCACCCCACTCTCCCTGCACCATGGCCCCAATGCCCGGGACCTGGATCCTCTGCAGAGGACACTGGCACATCCCCAGGGGCAGAGCCAAGGGGCCCCGTTTGGACAAACAGCACCAAACGCTGGGAAGGCTAAGGCAAGCCAGGAACAGGGAATGCAATGCTCTGCACCTCCCTGCACACAATGGGAGCCCCCAGCTTCCGGGAGGAGGGGGGCACAGGGAGTGGGTTGGGGGCTTCAACTGAGGGAACAACATCGGTCCGGGGACACACACAAACAACACCTGTCACAGGCTCTGGCCCTGTGCTCAAATACGGCTCACTGACAGACGGATCCCAGCAGGGATGTGCCCACTGCACAGGAGACAGGGGGAGCCTTGTCCAGGACCCCACGTGACCCACACTGCCTGCTGTGCAGGCCACATGGGTGGGTCTCGGCTGGGAAGACGGACACATGATGGAGGATGTCCCCAAGGACAGTGGCTGCTCCTTCCCCGAGCTCCTGGCCTTTCCGGGTCCCTGGCCAGGTCCACCGGGCACCTGGTCTCAGCCATGGGGAGACACTGGCTTCACTCCCATTGGCAGAGGAGGAACCCCCTGAGAGGGAGGCCCCGCCCAGGTCAGGGCTGTGCCGATCCCAGAGGAGGACTCCCCTCCCCACCTGAGCCCGCACTCGGGGACCCTATGGGCCTGTGGCCAAGCAAGAGGGCAGCACAGCAGGGAGCACAGGGATCAGGAAGGCTGGGACTTTCTCCAACAGTTCCCACCCTGAGGATTTTCTCCTCGAATGCCTCAGGTGTTCTACTAGGGCTGAGGGGTGCCCGTGGAGGAGGAAGCCGGGGCCCCGGAAGGCTGACCTGTGTGTGTTCCTGGGAATGGCCTGCAGCACACCCAGTGACATCCCTGTCCCCCCACAGTCCTTCTGCAACATGTCACGGGTCACCACCATGCTCCGCCCTGCACACCTGCCCAGTGCAACCCAGGCGCAGCCCACCTGGACTTAGTGAGTGGCCTTAGGTGCACGTGACAGGAGCGGCCCTGGTAGTTCCATTGTGCAGCTCTGGCATGGAGAAGCCCAGACAACTGTGCTCCCCACACGGGCCTGCCGCAGGTAGGTGGCCCATGGCAGGGTGCTGAGCTGAGACATCAACATTCAGAACCAGCAGAGGCCATGAGGTCAGGCTCATTGAAGGCGACACCCCAAGGCGAGATCACGACCACCCTTGAGACACTTGGGAAGGCAGGAGGCTCTTCCTGGCAACCACCTGCCACACAGGACGGTACAGCACACGCCTAGCTTCCTGGCCCACTTTCTACGTCCTGGCTGTGCTAAGCCTAGCTTGACAGCTTGCCTTTGCCCAGTTCCATTCACGTGCTCCTGGGTCAACACATGCAAAAGTGCTTTCCGAAAGCTCAGAGTCATCTCTCCTCCTGAGCATTCTTGCACTGTGCCCAGCTCCTGCCCCACATGCTGACTAGGAGACCCGCTCAGGCCCCTGCGGCTCATCTGCGCTCTCAGGCTTGATGTTCTGCTTTATTCACCCACCCCGCACTTCACAAACACCAGCAAGACCTTCCCCGTGTCACATGCAACCATGACACAGGACAGGCTTCTCCAGTCCCAGCCTGCCTCCTTCCCATCATTCCTTGCTTCTGCCTGCTTTTCCCCATCGCCCGAGTCCTGCACATCCTCTCCTACTGAGTGTCACCTCCCTACCTGCACGTGCCCTCGGGACACCTCAATTCCACCTAAATCACGAAAAAGCCACCTACAACAGGGATCCTGAGCTCTGATGCAGGTCGGGAAGATAGACTCGGGCACTTGCTACAACATGGATTCCCCCTTCTCTGATTCAGGGCTCCTCAGAGGCAGGACATCCTTTCCCAGCAACCCCTGGAAGGTTTGCCACCACCTAGGCCCACGGGGCTGGCGCTGTGGCCCACAGGGTAAAGCCCCACCTGCAGGGCTGGCATCCCACATCAGAACCCCGGGTCTGGTCCTGGAGCCCTGCTTTCAGTCCAGCTCCCTGCTAACACACCTGGCAGAACAGCGCACGTTGACCCAAGTGCTCCGGTCCCGGCCACCTGTGTGCCAGGCCCAGAAGCTGTTCCAGGCTACTGGCCAGGGGCCTTTGAGAGATTAAATCAGCTCATCAGAGTCGTCCTTCTGTACCTCTCTCCCTGTCCTTCCCTCCAACTCTGCCTTTCAACTCAAACATGGAGAGGAGAGGAGAGGAGAGGAGAGGAGAGGAGAGGAGAGGAGAGGAGAGGAGAGGAGACCTCCCGGGCCGGCACTGTGGCACAGTAGGTTGTACATCCGCCTATGACAGCGATATACTCTATGGGCGCCAGTTGCATCCCAGCTGCTCCACTTCTGATTCAGCTCTCTGCTAAGACACGAGAAGGCAGTGGAACATGGGCCATGTACTTGACCCCTTATCCACGTGGTAGACCCAGAAGAAGCTCCTGGCTCCTGGCTTTGGATCAGCTCAGCACCGGCTGTTGTGGCCATTTGGGGAGTGAACCATTCGATCAAAGACCTCTCTGCCTCTCTTTCTCCCTCTCTGTCTCTCTCTCTCTCTCCTACTTCCCCTTTCTCTCCTGTAACTCTGCCAGTGAAGTAAAGAAATCAAGCTTTACAACTACACAAAACACCTGAGCCCAAACTTAGATGAAAGTGGCTGAACTCCTGGCTCGGCAGTGTAGAGTAGTAGGTTAAGCCTCCACCTGCCAAGCCAGCATCTCATATGGGCACTGGCTTGTGTGCTGGCTGCTCCACTTCCATCCAGCTCCCTGGTGATGGCCTGGGAAAGCAGTGAGGATGACCCAAGTCCTTGGAATCCTGCACCCACACGGGAGACCTGGTAGGAGCTCTCGGCTCCTGGCCTCCGATGAGCCCATTGGAGGACACTGTGGCCATTCGGGGATTGAACCAGCACGTGGAAGGCCTCTCTGTCTCTCCCTCTCTGTGTCTCACTCGACTTCTCAGACAAAGAAAGAAAGCAGGATACAAAGCACACCAGCAGCTGAACTCCTCCCAGAAACATTTCACATAAGCTCTTTGCTCTAGAGAGTACACCCAAAGAGCATCTTTTCAGGCTTCGCATGGGGCACAGGAGAGCTCCCCACAGGGAAGGGGCACGGGCCACTGCCATCTAAACCACTCGACATTGCCAGTGCTGTACCAAGCCCAGCACATGAGCCTGTCCCCCTCATCTTTCAGGGAAGGACATTCCCACAGCAGGGAATTAGCCATTAGCTAACAGGAAGGACACTCACACCATGTGTCCCCACGATGTCCATCTACTCCCCAGACATTCATCACTTCACCACGCCCAACACCACTCCTGGTCTCTCCCCACGCCCCTGGCCAAACCCAACACGCAACAGCCCCGGTGTCTAGGGTCTCCTCAGGATGCTGGATGGAAACACAATCTCACACATGGGACCTATCCCGTCTGGCTCCTCACACTGACCTCCCTCAGGGTCATTTCAGGCCCAGACCCCAGAGATGGCTGGCACGATCCCTAGCAGCCCTGGGGGACCATCAGCAAGTGCACGGGGACGGTAGTCATCACCCTGGTCCTCAGAGAGCCGGCCCTGATCCCAACTCCCCTGGGCGTCTGACTGAGCTTCAAGAACCACTGTGCACTGCTAAAGCCCCAGGTCCTGCAGGACCGTAAGGACCACCCCACGACTCCTCCGGGCTGCGGGCCAGAGCTACGAGCACTCGCGTCTCCACTGACCATCAGCTCCCTAGAGCAGACAGCCCCAGGTGCACACGGGGCAACTGAGTCTGGGCGGTCGCAGCCTCGCTTGGGCTTGGACAGAGAGCAACCACGCTCCAGGTGCCTGTGGCTGGGAGGAGCCCCACTTCAGGGGCTGGGACAGGGCTCCCAATGCACAGGGAGCGGCTCCCGGGCGGTCTCAGGGTGTGATGGGAGCTATTGCTCCTCAGGGTCCACATCTGGGCAGCTGAGGGCGCCGCCAGCTTCACTGGAACACGATCCCCAGGCACCAGACGGGAGGCTGGGGCGTCCTGACAGGGACAATGACCATGCAGAGTGAGGAGCCCTCGAGCACGGGCCAACAGGTCTAGCCCAGCTCTGACAAAGGCTGGACCCACACCTGCTGAGGCAGGCGCAGGCTTCCCCCTCTTGGTGCTATGGGGCACAGTGTGCACAGGGCATGGCTTCGAAGTGCAGCAGGCAGCGCCCGCTGGGATGCGGCAGCCATCTTGTGTGAGAGGAGGGGGCTCCCTGGAGGAGCCACAGGAAGTGACCTCACCTGGAGACCTGGGGGGCGCGGCAACAACCCCAACATTCCAGAGTCGAGTCTGAACCAGCTCACTAGCAGAGAGTCTCGCAGGAAGATGTTCCTGACTTGTATCCCGCGATGCCAAAGCCCAGGCCCCAAGAAAACCTGCTGTGGCCGCCTCGCCCAGTGCTGGGGACGCTGGGCCAGCCCTCACCCGCGACGCTCCTGGGGCTTCCAACAGAAAAAGGCCATGGTGAGCCTGGAAGCAGGACAGGTCTCTGCGGGCCAGGACACCACTGGGAACCCACCAGAAGCCCATGGGCCCCTGGGTGGATGGGCAGGGCCAAGGGGCCACTTCCCCCTCCTAGGCTGGGAAGAGAGGGAGGCTGGAAGTCCTAGGCAGAGGCAGCCTGAGGCCCAGAGCTGCTGGCTGCGGAGGGATCCAGGGATCCAGGGCCTCTTACCTGCCATTCTCTGCTCTTGTCTCCCAGGTCCAGGACAGGTCAGCCTCGCGCCTGGGGCAGCACAGCGGGCTGCGCATCGCCAGCAGCCTGCACGTGTGGCAGGCCCCCTTCACCGATGACCTGTGTGTGGTGGGGGAGTGGTCAAAGGAGCCCACCGCTCCAAAGCCCCCGTACCGGGCGTTCCCCAGCACGCAGAAACCACCGCACGTCCCCCTCAGTCACACACTGGTGGTCAAAGCCCAGATAGAGCCCAGGGGGTCCGCAAATGCCCATCTCACAGCGGAGGAAGTAGGGCCCGTCAGCTTGGCCTGTGTCAGTCGTGACCCAAGGTCAGGGCCGGGCCTGGCACCTGACCTCACCGCTGGGGCGCAACAGAGCCCTGGTCTCCAAACAACACCCCCGCTGGAGCAGTGCTGGCCCTCCAACCATCAGCGCCGCCACAAGGATGCGCGGGGCACAGCCGTGTCCCCGGGGGCCGAGCAGGGCTCAGGGGAGGCCCTGAGAGAAGAGTCTCTGGGGATGGTGGGTCCGCAGCCACGACTGGACGCAGCAGCTGAAGCCGACGACGCTGCAGGGGCACCGGACGCAGCCCTGGCCCCGGCCTCAGCCCCAGCTCCAGCTCCGCAAGTCCCTTCTGCTTCAGCCCCAGCCCCACACCTGTCCTTCCCCGCCCCCGGGATCCTGTACTTCTCCTTCCTCCTCCCCACTCTCTTGCTTTTCTCCACCTTAGTGTCCCTGTACCTCAATAAAATTTAATTGGTTGCCCACTGTGGAATGCACAATTGGCGCCGTGCGAGCTCCCCAGGCCGTGCCCTCCCCACCCCACTCTCCCTGCACCATGGCCCCAATGCCCGGGACCTGGATCCTCTGCAGAGGACACTGGCACATCCCCAGGGGCAGAGCCAAGGGGCCCCGTTTGGACAAACAGCACCAAACGCTGGGAAGGCTAAGGCAAGCCAGGAACAGGGAATGCAATGCTCTGCACCTCCCTGCACACAATGGGAGCCCCCAGCTTCCGGGAGGAGGGGGGCACAGGCAGTGGGTTGGGGGCTTCAACTGAGGGAACAACATCGGTCCGGGGACACACACAAACAACACCTGTCACAGGCTCTGGCCCTGTGCTCAAATACGGCTCACTGACAGACGGATCCCAGCAGGGATGTGCCCACTGCACAGGAGACAGGGGGAGCCTTGTCCAGGACCCCACGTGACCCACACTGCCTGCTGTGCAGGCCACATGGGTGGGTCTCGGCTGGGAAGACGGACACATGATGGAGGATGTCCCCAAGGACAGTGGCTGCTCCTTCCCCGAGCTCCTGGCCTTTCCGGGTCCCTGGCCAGGTCCACCGGGCACCTGGTCTCAGCCATGGGGAGACACTGGCTTCACTCCCATTGGCAGAGGAGGAACCCCCTGAGAGGGAGGCCCCGCCCAGGTCAGGGCTGTGCCGATCCCAGAGGAGGACTCCCCTCCCCACCTGAGCCCGCACTCGGGGACCCTATGGGCCTGTGGCCAAGCAAGAGGGCAGCACAGCAGGGAGCACAGGGATCAGGAAGGCTGGGACTTTCTCCAACAGTTCCCACCCTGAGGATTTTCTCCTCGAATGCCTCAGGTGTTCTACTAGGGCTGAGGGGTGCCCGTGGAGGAGGAAGCCGGGGCCCCGGAAGGCTGACCTGTGTGTGTTCCTGGGAATGGCCTGCATCACACCCAGTGACATCCCTGTCCCCCCACAGTCCTTCTGCAACATGTCACGGGTCACCACCATGCTCCGCCCTGCACACCTGCCCAGTGCAACCCAGGCGCAGCCCACCTGGACTTAGTGAGTGGCCTTAGGTGCACGTGACAGGAGCGGCCCTGGTAGTTCCATTGTGCAGCTCTGGCATGGAGAAGCCCAGACAACTGTGCTCCCCACACGGGCCTGCCGCAGGTAGGTGGCCCATGGCAGGGTGCTGAGCTGAGACATCAACATTCAGAACCAGCAGAGGCCATGAGGTCAGGCTCATTGAAGGCGACACCCCAAGGCGAGATCACGACCACCCTTGAGACACTTGGGAAGGCAGGAGGCTCTTCCTGGCAACCACCTGCCACACAGGACGGTACAGCACACGCCTAGCTTCCTGGCCCACTTTCTACGTCCTGGCTGTGCTAAGCCTAGCTTGACAGCTTGCCTTTGCCCAGTTCCATTCACGTGCTCCTGGGTCAACACATGCAAAAGTGCTTTCCGAAAGCTCAGAGTCATCTCTCCTCCTGAGCATTCTTGCACTGTGCCCAGCTCCTGCCCCACATGCTGACTAGGAGACCCGCTCAGGCCCCTGCGGCTCATCTGCGCTCTCAGGCTTGATGTTCTGCTTTATTCACCCACCCCGCACTTCACAAACACCAGCAAGACCTTCCCCGTGTCACATGCAACCATGACACAGGACAGGCTTCTCCAGTCCCAGCCTGCCTCCTTCCCATCATTCCTTGCTTCTGCCTGCTTTTCCCCATCGCCCGAGTCCTGCACATCCTCTCCTACTGAGTGTCACCTCCCTACCTGCACGTGCCCTCGGGACACCTCAATTCCACCTAAATCACGAAAAAGCCACCTACAACAGGGATCCTGAGCTCTGATGCAGGTCGGGAAGGTAGACTCGGGCACTTGCTACAACATGGATTCCCCCTTCTCTGATTCAGGGGTCCTCAGAGGCAGGACATCCTTTCCCAGCAACCCCTGGAAGGTTTGCCACCACCTAGGCCCACGGGGCTGGCGCTGTGGCCCACAGGGTAAAGCCCCACCTGCAGGGCTGGCATCCCACATCAGAACCCCGGGTCTGGTCCTGGAGCCCTGCTTTCAGTCCAGCTCCCTGCTAACACACCTGGCAGAACAGCGCACGTTGACCCAAGTGCTCCGGTCCCTGCCACCTGTGTGCCAGGCCCAGAAGCTGTTCCAGGCTACTGGCCAGGGGCCTTTGAGAGATTAAATCAGCTCATCAGAGTCGTCCTTCTGTACCTCTCTCCCTGTCCTTCCCTCCAACTCTGCCTTTCAACTCAAACATGGAGAGGAGAGGAGAGGAGAGGAGAGGAGAGGAGAGGAGAGGAGAGGAGAGGAGAGGAGACCTCCCGGGCCGGCACTGTGGCACAGTAGGTTGTACATCCGCCTATGACAGCGATATACTCTATGGGCGCCAGTTGCATCCCAGCTGCTCCACTTCTGATTCAGCTCTCTGCTAAGACACGAGAAGGCAGTGGAACATGGGCCATGTACTTGACCCCTTATCCACGTGGTAGACCCAGAAGAAGCTCCTGGCTCCTGGCTTTGGATCAGCTCAGCACCGGCTGTTGTGGCCATTTGGGGAGTGAACCATTCGATCAAAGACCTCTCTGCCTCTCTTTCTCCCTCTCTGTCTCTCTCTCTCTCTCCTACTTCCCCTTTCTCTCCTGTAACTCTGCCAGTGAATAAAGAAATCAAGCTTTACAACTACACAAAACACCTGAGCCCAAACTTAGATGAAAGTGGCTGAACTCCTGGCTCGGCAGTGTAGAGTAGTAGGTTAAGCCTCCACCTGCCAAGCCAGCATCTCATATGGGCACTGGCTTGTGTGCTGGCTGCTCCACTTCCATCCAGCTCCCTGGTGATGGCCTGGGAAAGCAGTGAGGATGACCCAAGTCCTTGGAATCCTGCACCCACACGGGAGACCTGGTAGGAGCTCTCGGCTCCTGGCCTCCGATGAGCCCATTGGAGGACACTGTGGCCATTCGGGGATTGAACCAGCACGTGGAAGGCCTCTCTGTCTCTCCCTCTCTGTGTCTCACTCGACTTCTCAGACAAAGAAAGAAAGCAGGATACAAAGCACACCAGCAGCTGAACTCCTCCCAGAAACTTTTCACATAAGCTCTTTGCTCTAGAGAGTACACCCAAAGAGCATCTTTTCAGGCTCCGCATGGGGCACAGGAGAGCTCCCCACAGGGAAGGGGCACGGGCCACTGCCATCTAAACCACTCGACATTGCCAGTGCTGTACCAAGCCCAGCACATGAGCCTGTCCCCCTCATCTTTCAGGGAAGGACATTCCCACAGCAGGGAATTAGCCATTAGCTAACAGGAAGGACACTCACACCATGTGTCCCCACGATGTCCATCTACTCCCCAGACATTCATCACTTCACCACGCCCAACACCACTCCTGGTCTCTCCCCACGCCCCTGGCCAAACCCAACACGCAACAGCCCCGGTGTCTAGGGTCTCCTCAGGATGCTGGATGGAAACACAATCTCACACATGGGACCTATCCCGTCTGGCTCCTCACACTGACCTCCCTCAGGGTCATTTCAGGCCCAGACCCCAGAGATGGCTGGCACGATCCCTAGCAGCCCTGGGGGACCATCAGCAAGTGCACGGGGACGGTAGTCACCACCCTGGTCCTCAGAGAGCCGGCCCTGATCCCAACTCCCCTGGGCGTCTGACTGAGCTTCAAGAACCACCGTGCACTGCTAAAGCCCCAGGTCCTGCAGGACCGTAAGGACCACCCCACGACTCCTCCGGGCTGCGGGCCAGAGCTACGAGCACTCGGGTCTCCACTGACCATCAGCTCCCTAGAGCAGACAGCCCCAGGTGCACACGGGGCAACTGAGTCTGGGCGGTCGCAGCCTCGCTTGGGCTTGGACAGAGAGCAACCACGCTCCAGGTGCCTGTGGCTGGGAGGAGCCCCACTTCAGGGGCTGGGACAGGGCTCCCAATGCACAGGGAGCGGCTCCCGGGCGGTCTCAGGGTGTGATGGGAGCTATTGCTCCTCAGGGTCCACATCTGGGCAGCTGAGGGCGCCGCCAGCTTCACTGGAACACGATCCCCAGGCACCAGACGGGAGGCTGGGGCGTCCTGACAGGGACAATGACCATGCAGAGTGAGGAGCCCTCGAGCACGGGCCAACAGGTCTAGCCCAGCTCTGACAAAGGCTGGACCCACACCTGCTGAGGCAGGCGCAGGCTTCCCCCTCTTGGTGCTATGGGGCACAGTGTGCACAGGGCATGGCTTCGAAGTGCAGCAGGCAGCGCCCGCTGGGATGCGGCAGCCATCTTGTGTGAGAGGAGGGGGCTCCCTGGAGGAGCCACAGGAAGTGACCTCACCTGGAGACCTGGGGGGCGCGGCAACAACCCCAACATTCCAGAGTCGAGTCTGAACCAGCTCACTAGCAGAGAGTCTCGCAGGAAGATGTTCCTGACTTGTATCCCGCGATGCCAAAGCCCAGGCCCCAAGAAAACCTGCTGTGGCCGCCTCGCCCAGTGCTGGGGACGCTGGGCCAGCCCTCACCCGCGACGCTCCTGGGGCTTCCAACAGAAAAAGGCCATGGTGAGCCTGGAAGCAGGACAGGTCTCTGCGGGCCAGGACACCACTGGGAACCCACCAGAAGCCCATGGGCCCCTGGGTGGATGGGCAGGGCCAAGGGGCCACTTCCCCCTCCTAGGCTGGGAAGAGAGGGAGGCTGGAAGTCCTAGGCAGAGGCAGCCTGAGGCCCAGAGCTGCTGGCTGCGGAGGGATCCAGGGATCCAGGGCCTCTTACCTGCCATTCTCTGCTCTTGTCTCCCAGGTCCAGGACAGGTCAGCCTCGCGCCTGGGGCAGCACAGCGGGCTGCGCATCGCCAGCAGCCTGCACGTGTGGCAGGCCCCTTTCACCGATGACCTGTGTGTGGTGGGGGAGTGGTCAAAGGAGCCCACCGCTCCAAAGCCCCCGTACCGGGCGTTCCCCAGCACGCAGAAACCACCGCACGTCCCCCTCAGTCACACACTGGTGGTCAAAGCCCAGATAGAGCCCAGGGGGTCCGCAAATGCCCATCTCACAGCGGAGGAAGTAGGGCCCGTCGGCTTGGCCTGTGTCAGTCGTGACCCAAGGTCAGGGCCGGGCCTGGCACCTGACCTCACCGCTGGGGCGCAACAGAGCCCTGGTCTCCAAACAACACCCCCGCTGGAGCAGTGCTGGCCCTCCAACCATCAGCGCCGCCACAAGGATGCGCGGGGCACAGCCGTGTCCCCGGGGGCCGAGCAGGGCTCAGGGGAGGCCCTGAGAGAAGAGTCTCTGGGGATGGTGGGTCCGCAGCCACGACTGGACGCAGCAGCTGAAGCCGACGACGCTGCAGGGGCACCGGACGCAGCCCTGGCCCCGGCCTCAGCCCCAGCTCCAGCTCCGCAAGTCCCTTCTGCTTCAGCCCCAGCCCCACACCTGTCCTTCCCCGCCCCCGGGATCCTGTACTTCTCCTTCCTCCTCCCCACTCTCTTGCTTTTCTCCACCTTAGTGTCCCTGTACCTCAATAAAATTTAATTGGTTGCCCACTGTGGAATGCACAATTGGCGCCGTGCGAGCTCCCCAGGCCGTGCCCTCCCCACCCCACTCTCCCTGCACCATGGCCCCAATGCCCGGGACCTGGATCCTCTGCAGAGGACACTGGCACATCCCCAGGGGCAGAGCCAAGGGGCCCCGTTTGGACAAACAGCACCAAACGCTGGGAAGGCTAAGGCAAGCCAGGAACAGGGAATGCAATGCTCTGCACCTCCCTGCACACAATGGGAGCCCCCAGCTTCCGGGAGGAGGGGGGCACAGGCAGTGGGTTGGGGGCTTCAACTGAGGGAACAACATCGGTCCGGGGACACACACAAACAACACCTGTCACAGGCTCTGGCCCTGTGCTCAAATACGGCTCACTGACAGACGGATCCCAGCAGGGATGTGCCCACTGCACAGGAGACAGGGGGAGCCTTGTCCAGGACCCCACGTGACCCACACTGCCTGCTGTGCAGGCCACATGGGTGGGTCTCGGCTGGGAAGACGGACACATGATGGAGGATGTCCCCAAGGACAGTGGCTGCTCCTTCCCCGAGCTCCTGGCCTTTCCGGGTCCCTGGCCAGGTCCACCGGGCACCTGGTCTCAGCCATGGGGAGACACTGGCTTCACTCCCATTGGCAGAGGAGGAACCCCCTGAGAGGGAGGCCCCGCCCAGGTCAGGGCTGTGCCGATCCCAGAGGAGGACTCCCCTCCCCACCTGAGCCCGCACTCGGGGACCCTATGGGCCTGTGGCCAAGCAAGAGGGCAGCACAGCAGGGAGCACAGGGATCAGGAAGGCTGGGACTTTCTCCAACAGTTCCCACCCTGAGGATTTTCTCCTCGAATGCCTCAGGTGTTCTACTAGGGCTGAGGGGTGCCCGTGGAGGAGGAAGCCGGGGCCCCGGAAGGCTGACCTGTGTGTGTTCCTGGGAATGGCCTGCATCACACCCAGTGACATCCCTGTCCCCCCACAGTCCTTCTGCAACATGTCACGGGTCACCACCATGCTCCGCCCTGCACACCTGCCCAGTGCAACCCAGGCGCAGCCCACCTGGACTTAGTGAGTGGCCTTAGGTGCACGTGACAGGAGCGGCCCTGGTAGTTCCATTGTGCAGCTCTGGCATGGAGAAGCCCAGACAACTGTGCTCCCCACACGGGCCTGCCGCAGGTAGGTGGCCCATGGCAGGGTGCTGAGCTGAGACATCAACATTCAGAACCAGCAGAGGCCATGAGGTCAGGCTCATTGAAGGCGACACCCCAAGGCGAGATCACGACCACCCTTGAGACACTTGGGAAGGCAGGAGGCTCTTCCTGGCAACCACCTGCCACACAGGACGGTACAGCACACGCCTAGCTTCCTGGCCCACTTTCTACGTCCTGGCTGTGCTAAGCCTAGCTTGACAGCTTGCCTTTGCCCAGTTCCATTCACGTGCTCCTGGGTCAACACATGCAAAAGTGCTTTCCGAAAGCTCAGAGTCATCTCTCCTCCTGAGCATTCTTGCACTGTGCCCAGCTCCTGCCCCACATGCTGACTAGGAGACCCGCTCAGGCCCCTGCGGCTCATCTGCGCTCTCAGGCTTGATGTTCTGCTTTATTCACCCACCCCGCACTTCACAAACACCAGCAAGACCTTCCCCGTGTCACATGCAACCATGACACAGGACAGGCTTCTCCAGTCCCAGCCTGCCTCCTTCCCATCATTCCTTGCTTCTGCCTGCTTTTCCCCATCGCCCGAGTCCTGCACATCCTCTCCTACTGAGTGTCACCTCCCTACCTGCACGTGCCCTCGGGACACCTCAATTCCACCTAAATCACGAAAAAGCCACCTACAACAGGGATCCTGAGCTCTGATGCAGGTCGGGAAGGTAGACTCGGGCACTTGCTACAACATGGATTCCCCCTTCTCTGATTCAGGGGTCCTCAGAGGCAGGACATCCTTTCCCAGCAACCCCTGGAAGGTTTGCCACCACCTAGGCCCACGGGGCTGGCGCTGTGGCCCACAGGGTAAAGCCCCACCTGCAGGGCTGGCATCCCACATCAGAACCCCGGGTCTGGTCCTGGAGCCCTGCTTTCAGTCCAGCTCCCTGCTAACACACCTGGCAGAACAGCGCACGTTGACCCAAGTGCTCCGGTCCCTGCCACCTGTGTGCCAGGCCCAGAAGCTGTTCCAGGCTACTGGCCAGGGGCCTTTGAGAGATTAAATCAGCTCATCAGAGTCGTCCTTCTGTACCTCTCTCCCTGTCCTTCCCTCCAACTCTGCCTTTCAACTCAAACATGGAGAGGAGAGGAGAGGAGAGGAGAGGAGAGGAGAGGAGAGGAGAGGAGAGGAGAGGAGACCTCCCGGGCCGGCACTGTGGCACAGTAGGTTGTACATCCGCCTATGACAGCGATATACTCTATGGGCGCCAGTTGCATCCCAGCTGCTCCACTTCTGATTCAGCTCTCTGCTAAGACACGAGAAGGCAGTGGAACATGGGCCATGTACTTGACCCCTTATCCACGTGGTAGACCCAGAAGAAGCTCCTGGCTCCTGGCTTTGGATCAGCTCAGCACCGGCTGTTGTGGCCATTTGGGGAGTGAACCATTCGATCAAAGACCTCTCTGCCTCTCTTTCTCCCTCTCTGTCTCTCTCTCTCTCTCCTACTTCCCCTTTCTCTCCTGTAACTCTGCCAGTGAATAAAGAAATCAAGCTTTACAACTACACAAAACACCTGAGCCCAAACTTAGATGAAAGTGGCTGAACTCCTGGCTCGGCAGTGTAGAGTAGTAGGTTAAGCCTCCACCTGCCAAGCCAGCATCTCATATGGGCACTGGCTTGTGTGCTGGCTGCTCCACTTCCATCCAGCTCCCTGGTGATGGCCTGGGAAAGCAGTGAGGATGACCCAAGTCCTTGGAATCCTGCACCCACACGGGAGACCTGGTAGGAGCTCTCGGCTCCTGGCCTCCGATGAGCCCATTGGAGGACACTGTGGCCATTCGGGGATTGAACCAGCACGTGGAAGGCCTCTCTGTCTCTCCCTCTCTGTGTCTCACTCGACTTCTCAGACAAAGAAAGAAAGCAGGATACAAAGCACACCAGCAGCTGAACTCCTCCCAGAAACTTTTCACATAAGCTCTTTGCTCTAGAGAGTACACCCAAAGAGCATCTTTTCAGGCTCCGCATGGGGCACAGGAGAGCTCCCCACAGGGAAGGGGCACGGGCCACTGCCATCTAAACCACTCGACATTGCCAGTGCTGTACCAAGCCCAGCACATGAGCCTGTCCCCCTCATCTTTCAGGGAAGGACATTCCCACAGCAGGGAATTAGCCATTAGCTAACAGGAAGGACACTCACACCATGTGTCCCCACGATGTCCATCTACTCCCCAGACATTCATCACTTCACCACGCCCAACACCACTCCTGGTCTCTCCCCACGCCCCTGGCCAAACCCAACACGCAACAGCCCCGGTGTCTAGGGTCTCCTCAGGATGCTGGATGGAAACACAATCTCACACATGGGACCTATCCCGTCTGGCTCCTCACACTGACCTCCCTCAGGGTCATTTCAGGCCCAGACCCCAGAGATGGCTGGCACGATCCCTAGCAGCCCTGGGGGACCATCAGCAAGTGCACGGGGACGGTAGTCATCACCCTGGTCCTCAGAGAGCCGGCCCTGATCCCAACTCCCCTGGGCGTCTGACTGAGCTTCAAGAACCACCGTGCACTGCTAAAGCCCCAGGTCCTGCAGGACCGTAAGGACCACCCCACGACTCCTCCGGGCTGCGGGCCAGAGCTACGAGCACTCGGGTCTCCACTGACCATCAGCTCCCTAGAGCAGACAGCCCCAGGTGCACACGGGGCAACTGAGTCTGGGCGGTCGCAGCCTCGCTTGGGCTTGGACAGAGAGCAACCACGCTCCAGGTGCCTGTGGCTGGGAGGAGCCCCACTTCAGGGGCTGGGACAGGGCTCCCAATGCACAGGGAGCGGCTCCCGGGCGGTCTCAGGGTGTGATGGGAGCTATTGCTCCTCAGGGTCCACATCTGGGCAGCTGAGGGCGCCGCCAGCTTCACTGGAACACGATCCCCAGGCACCAGACGGGAGGCTGGGGCGTCCTGACAGGGACAATGACCATGCAGAGTGAGGAGCCCTCGAGCACGGGCCAACAGGTCTAGCCCAGCTCTGACAAAGGCTGGACCCACACCTGCTGAGGCAGGCGCAGGCTTCCCCCTCTTGGTGCTATGGGGCACAGTGTGCACAGGGCATGGCTTCGAAGTGCAGCAGGCAGCGCCCGCTGGGATGCGGCAGCCATCTTGTGTGAGAGGAGGGGGCTCCCTGGAGGAGCCACAGGAAGTGACCTCACCTGGAGACCTGGGGGGCGCGGCAACAACCCCAACATTCCAGAGTCGAGTCTGAACCAGCTCACTAGCAGAGAGTCTCGCAGGAAGATGTTCCTGACTTGTATCCCGCGATGCCAAAGCCCAGGCCCCAAGAAAACCTGCTGTGGCCGCCTCGCCCAGTGCTGGGGACGCTGGGCCAGCCCTCACCCGCGACGCTCCTGGGGCTTCCAACAGAAAAAGGCCATGGTGAGCCTGGAAGCAGGACAGGTCTCTGCGGGCCAGGACACCACTGGGAACCCACCAGAAGCCCATGGGCCCCTGGGTGGATGGGCAGGGCCAAGGGGCCACTTCCCCCTCCTAGGCTGGGAAGAGAGGGAGGCTGGAAGTCCTAGGCAGAGGCAGCCTGAGGCCCAGAGCTGCTGGCTGCGGAGGGATCCAGGGATCCAGGGCCTCTTACCTGCCATTCTCTGCTCTTGTCTCCCAGGTCCAGGACAGGTCAGCCTCGCGCCTGGGGCAGCACAGCGGGCTGCGCATCGCCAGCAGCCTGCACGTGTGGCAGGCCCCTTTCACCGATGACCTGTGTGTGGTGGGGGAGTGGTCAAAGGAGCCCACCGCTCCAAAGCCCCCGTACCGGGCGTTCCCCAGCACGCAGAAACCACCGCACGTCCCCCTCAGTCACACACTGGTGGTCAAAGCCCAGATAGAGCCCAGGGGGTCCGCAAATGCCCATCTCACAGCGGAGGAAGTAGGGCCCGTCGGCTTGGCCTGTGTCAGTCGTGACCCAAGGTCAGGGCCGGGCCTGGCACCTGACCTCACCGCTGGGGCGCAACAGAGCCCTGGTCTCCAAACAACACCCCCGCTGGAGCAGTGCTGGCCCTCCAACCATCAGCGCCGCCACAAGGATGCGCGGGGCACAGCCGTGTCCCCGGGGGCCGAGCAGGGCTCAGGGGAGGCCCTGAGAGAAGAGTCTCTGGGGATGGTGGGTCCGCAGCCACGACTGGACGCAGCAGCTGAAGCCGACGACGCTGCAGGGGCACCGGACGCAGCCCTGGCCCCGGCCTCAGCCCCAGCTCCAGCTCCGCAAGTCCCTTCTGCTTCAGCCCCAGCCCCACACCTGTCCTTCCCCGCCCCCGGGATCCTGTACTTCTCCTTCCTCCTCCCCACTCTCTTGCTTTTCTCCACCTTAGTGTCCCTGTACCTCAATAAAATTTAATTGGTTGCCCACTGTGGAATGCACAATTGGCGCCGTGCGAGCTCCCCAGGCCGTGCCCTCCCCACCCCACTCTCCCTGCACCATGGCCCCAATGCCCGGGACCTGGATCCTCTGCAGAGGACACTGGCACATCCCCAGGGGCAGAGCCAAGGGGCCCCGTTTGGACAAACAGCACCAAACGCTGGGAAGGCTAAGGCAAGCCAGGAACAGGGAATGCAATGCTCTGCACCTCCCTGCACACAATGGGAGCCCCCAGCTTCCGGGAGGAGGGGGGCACAGGGAGTGGGTTGGGGGCTTCAACTGAGGGAACAACATCGGTCCGGGGACACACACAAACAACACCTGTCACAGGCTCTGGCCCTGTGCTCAAATACGGCTCACTGACAGACGGATCCCAGCAGGGATGTGCCCACTGCACAGGAGACAGGGGGAGCCTTGTCCAGGACCCCACGTGACCCACACTGCCTGCTGTGCAGGCCACATGGGTGGGTCTCGGCTGGGAAGACGGACACATGATGGAGGATGTCCCCAAGGACAGTGGCTGCTCCTTCCCCGAGCTCCTGGCCTTTCCGGGTCCCTGGCCAGGTCCACCGGGCACCTGGTCTCAGCCATGGGGAGACACTGGCTTCACTCCCATTGGCAGAGGAGGAACCCCCTGAGAGGGAGGCCCCGCCCAGGTCAGGGCTGTGCCGATCCCAGAGGAGGACTCCCCTCCCCACCTGAGCCCGCACTCGGGGACCCTATGGGCCTGTGGCCAAGCAAGAGGGCAGCACAGCAGGGAGCACAGGGATCAGGAAGGCTGGGACTTTCTCCAACAGTTCCCACCCTGAGGATTTTCTCATCGAATGCCTCAGGTGTTCTACTAGGGCTGAGGGGTGCCCGTGGAGGAGGAAGCCGGGGCCCCGGAAGGCTGACCTGTGTGTGTTCCTGGGAATGGCCTGCATCACACCCAGTGACATCCCTGTCCCCCCACAGTCCTTCTGCAACATGTCACGGGTCACCACCATGCTCCGCCCTGCACACCTGCCCAGTGCAACCCAGGCGCAGCCCACCTGGACTTAGTGAGTGGCCTTAGATGCACGTGACAGGAGCGGCCCTGGTAGTTCCATTGTGCAGCTCTGGCATGGAGAAGCCCAGACAACTGTGCTCCCCACACGGGCCTGCCGCAGGTAGGTGGCCCATGGCAGGGTGCTGAGCTGAGACATCAACATTCAGAACCAGCAGAGGACATGAGGTCAGGCTCATTGAAGGCGACACCCCAAGGCGAGATCACGACCACCCTTGAGACACTTGGGAAGGCAGGAGGCTCTTCCTGGCAACCACCTGCCACACAGGACGGTACAGCACACGCCTAGCTTCCTGGCCCACTTTCTACGTCCTGGCTGTGCTAAGCCTAGCTTGACAGCTTGCCTTTGCCCAGTTCCATTCACGTGCTCCTGGGTCAACACATGCAAAAGTGCTTTCCGAAAGCTCAGAGTCATCTCTCCTCCTGAGCATTCTTGCACTGTGCCCAGCTCCTGCCCCACATGCTGACTAGGAGACCCGCTCAGGCCCCTGCGGCTCATCTGCGCTCTCAGGCTTGATGTTCTGCTTTATTCACCCACCCCGCACTTCACAAACACCAGCAAGACCTTCCCCGTGTCACATGCAACCATGACACAGGACAGGCTTCTCCAGTCCCAGCCTGCCTCCTTCCCATCATTCCTTGCTTCTGCCTGCTTTTCCCCATCGCCCGAGTCCTGCACATCCTCTCCTACTGAGTGTCACCTCCCTACCTGCACGTGCCCTCGGGACACCTCAATTCCACCTAAATCACGAAAAAGCCACCTACAACAGGGATCCTGAGCTCTGATGCAGGTCGGGAAGGTAGACTCGGGCACTTGCTACAACATGGATTCCCCCTTCTCTGATTCAGGGGTCCTCAGAGGCAGGACATCCTTTCCCAGCAACCCCTGGAAGGTTTGCCACCACCTAGGCCCACGGGGCTGGCGCTGTGGCCCACAGGGTAAAGCCCCACCTGCAGGGCTGGCATCCCACATCAGAACCCCGGGTCTGGTCCTGGAGCCCTGCTTTCAGTCCAGCTCCCTGCTAACACACCTGGCAGAACAGCGCACGTTGACCCAAGTGCTCCGGTCCCTGCCACCTGTGTGCCAGGCCCAGAAGCTGTTCCAGGCTACTGGCCAGGGGCCTTTGAGAGATTAAATCAGCTCATCAGAGTCGTCCTTCTGTACCTCTCTCCCTGTCCTTCCCTCCAACTCTGCCTTTCAACTCAAACATGGAGAGGAGAGGAGAGGAGAGGAGAGGAGAGGAGAGGAGAGGAGAGGAGAGGAGAGGAGAGGAGAGGAGAGGAGAGGAGAGGAGACCTCCCGGGCCGGCACTGTGGCACAGTAGGTTGTACATCCGCCTATGACAGCGATATACTCTATGGGCGCCAGTTGCATCCCAGCTGCTCCACTTCTGATTCAGCTCTCTGCTAAGACACGAGAAGGCAGTGGAACATGGGCCATGTACTTGACCCCTTATCCACGTGGTAGACCCAGAAGAAGCTCCTGGCTCCTGGCTTTGGATCAGCTCAGCACCGGCTGTTGTGGCCATTTGGGGAGTGAACCATTCGATCAAAGACCTCTCTGCCTCTCTTTCTCCCTCTCTGTCTCTCTCTCTCTCTCCTACTTCCCCTTTCTCTCCTGTAACTCTGCCAGTGAATAAAGAAATCAAGCTTTACAACTACACAAAACACCTGAGCCCAAACTTAGATGAAAGTGGCTGAACTCCTGGCTCGGCAGTGTAGAGTAGTAGGTTAAGCCTCCACCTGCCAAGCCAGCATCTCATATGGGCACTGGCTTGTGTGCTGGCTGCTCCACTTCCATCCAGCTCCCTGGTGATGGCCTGGGAAAGCAGTGAGGATGACCCAAGTCCTTGGAATCCTGCACCCACACGGGAGACCTGGTAGGAGCTCTCGGCTCCTGGCCTCCGATGAGCCCATTGGAGGACACTGTGGCCATTCGGGGATTGAACCAGCACGTGGAAGGCCTCTCTGTCTCTCCCTCTCTGTGTCTCACTCGACTTCTCAGACAAAGAAAGAAAGCAGGATACAAAGCACACCAGCAGCTGAACTCCTCCCAGAAACTTTTCACATAAGCTCTTTGCTCTAGAGAGTACACCCAAAGAGCATCTTTTCAGGCTCCGCATGGGGCACAGGAGAGCTCCCCACAGGGAAGGGGCACGGGCCACTGCCATCTAAACCACTCGACATTGCCAGTGCTGTACCAAGCCCAGCACATGAGCCTGTCCCCCTCATCTTTCAGGGAAGGACATTCCCACAGCAGGGAATTAGCCATTAGCTAACAGGAAGGACACTCACACCATGTGTCCCCACGATGTCCATCTACTCCCCAGACATTCATCACTTCACCACGCCCAACACCACTCCTGCTCTCTCCCCACGCCCCTGGCCAAACCCAACACGCAACAGCCCCGGTGTCTAGGGTCTCCTCAGGATGCTGGATGGAAACACAATCTCACACATGGGACCTATCCCGTCTGGCTCCTCACACTGACCTCCCTCAGGGTCATTTCAGGCCCAGACCCCAGAGATGGCTGGCACGATCCCTAGCAGCCCTGGGGGACCATCAGCAAGTGCACGGGGACGGTAGTCATCACCCTGGTCCTCAGAGAGCCGGCCCTGATCCCAACTCCCCTGGGCGTCTGACTGAGCTTCAAGAACCACCGTGCACTGCTAAAGCCCCAGGTCCTGCAGGACCGTAAGGACCACCCCACGACTCCTCCGGGCTGCGGGCCAGAGCTACGAGCACTCGGGTCTCCACTGACCATCAGCTCCCTAGAGCAGACAGCCCCAGGTGCACACGGGGCAACTGAGTCTGGGCGGTCGCAGCCTCGCTTGGGCTTGGACAGAGAGCAACCACGCTCCAGGTGCCTGTGGCTGGGAGGAGCCCCACTTCAGGGGCTGGGACAGGGCTCCCAATGCACAGGGAGCGGCTCCCGGGCGGTCTCAGGGTGTGATGGGAGCTATTGCTCCTCAGGGTCCACATCTGGGCAGCTGAGGGCGCCGCCAGCTTCACTGGAACACGATCCCCAGGCACCAGACGGGAGGCTGGGGCGTCCTGACAGGGACAATGACCATGCAGAGTGAGGAGCCCTCGAGCACGGGCCAACAGGTCTAGCCCAGCTCTGACAAAGGCTGGACCCACACCTGCTGAGGCAGGCGCAGGCTTCCCCCTCTTGGTGCTATGGGGCACAGTGTGCACAGGGCATGGCTTAGAAGTGCAGCAGGCAGCGCCCGCTGGGATGCGGCAGCCATCTTGTGTGAGAGGAGGGGGCTCCCTGGAAGAGCCACAGGAAGTGACCTCACCTGGAGACCTGGGGGGCGCGGCAACAACCCCAACATTCCAGAGTCGAGTCTGAACCAGCTCACTAGCAGAGAGTCTCGCAGGAAGATGTTCCTGACTTGTATCCCGCGATGCCAAAGCCCAGGCCCCAAGAAAACCTGCTGTGGCCGCCTCGCCCAGTGCTGGGGACGCTGGGCCAGCCCTCACCCGCGACGCTCCTGGGGCTTCCAACAGAAAAAGGCCATGGTGAGCCTGGAAGCAGGACAGGTCTCTGCGGGCCAGGACACCACTGGGAACCCACCAGAAGCCCATGGGCCCCTGGGTGGATGGGCAGGGCCAAGGGGCCACTTCCCCCTCCTAGGCTGGGAAGAGAGGGAGGCTGGAAGTCCTAGGCAGAGGCAGCCTGAGGCCCAGAGCTGCTGGCTGCGGAGGGATCCAGGGATCCAGGGCCTCTTACCTGCCATTCTCTGCTCTTGTCTCCCAGGTCCAGGACAGGTCAGCCTCGCGCCTGGGGCAGCACAGCGGGCTGCGCATCGCCAGCAGCCTGCACGTGTGGCAGGCCCCTTTCACCGATGACCTGTGTGTGGTGGGGGAGTGGTCAAAGGAGCCCACCGCTCCAAAGCCCCCGTACCGGGCGTTCCCCAGCACGCAGAAACCACCGCACGTCCCCCTCAGTCACACACTAGTGGTCAAAGCCCAGATAGACCCCAGGGGGTCCGCAAATGCCCATCTCACAGCGGAGGAAGTAGGGCCCGTCGGCTTGGCCTGTGTCAGTCGTGACCCAAGGTCAGGGCCGGGCCTGGCACCTGACCTCACCGCTGGGGCGCAACAGAGCCCTGGTCTCCAAACAACACCCCCGCTGGAGCAGTGCTGGCCCTCCAACCATCAGCGCCGCCACAAGGATGCGCGGGGCACAGCCGTGTCCCCGGGGGCCGAGCAGGGCTCAGGGGAGGCCCTGAGAGAAGAGTCTCTGGGGATGGTGGGTCCGCAGCCACGACTGCACGCAGCAGCTGAAGCCGACGACGCTGCAGGGGCACCGGACGCAGCCCTGGCCCCGGCCTCAGCCCCAGCTCCAGCTCCGCAAGTCCCTTCTGCTTCAGCCCCAGCCCCACACCTGTCCTTCCCCGCCCCCGGGATCCTGTACTTCTCCTTCCTCCTCCCCACTCTCTTGCTTTTCTCCACCTTAGTGTCCCTGTACCTCAATAAAATTTAATTGGTTGCCCACTGTGGAATGCACAATTGGCGCCGTGCGAGCTCCCCAGGCCGTGCCCTCCCCACCCCACTCTCCCTGCACCATGGCCCCAATGCCCGGGACCTGGATCCTCTGCAGAGGACACTGGCACATCCCCAGGGGCAGAGCCAAGGGGCCCCGTTTGGACAAACAGCACCAAACGCTGGGAAGGCTAAGGCAAGCCAGGAACAGGGAATGCAATGCTCTGCACCTCCCTGCACACAATGGGAGCCCCCAGCTTCCGGGAGGAGGGGGGCACAGGGAGTGGGTTGGGGGCTTCAACTGAGGGAACAACATCGGTCCGGGGACACACACAAACAACACCTGTCACAGGCTCTGGCCCTGTGCTCAAATACGGCTCACTGACAGACGGATCCCAGCAGGGATGTGCCCACTGCACAGGAGACAGGGGGAGCCTTGTCCAGGACCCCACGTGACCCACACTGCCTGCTGTGCAGGCCACATGGGTGGGTCTCGGCTGGGAAGACGGACACATGATGGAGGATGTCCCCAAGGACAGTGGCTGCTCCTTCCCCGAGCTCCTGGCCTTTCCGGGTCCCTGGCCAGGTCCACCGGGCACCTGGTCTCAGCCATGGGGAGACACTGGCTTCACTCCCATTGGCAGAGGAGGAACCCCCTGAGAGGGAGGCCCCGCCCAGGTCAGGGCTGTGCCGATCCCAGAGGAGGACTCCCCTCCCCACCTGAGCCCGCACTCGGGGGACCCTATGGGCCTGTGGCCAAGCAAGAGGGCAGCACAGCAGGGAGCACAGGGATCAGGAAGGCTGCGACTTTCTCCAACAGTTCCCACCCTGAGGATTTTCTCCTCGAATGCCTCAGGTGTTCTACTAGGGCTGAGGGGTGCCCGTGGAGGAGGAAGCCGGGGCCCCGGAAGGCTGACCTGTGTGTGTTCCTGGGAATGGCCTGCATCACACCCAGTGACATCCCTGTCCCCCCACAGTCCTTCTGCAACATGTCACGGGTCACCACCATGCTCCGCCCTGCACACCTGCCCAGTGCAACCCAGGCGCAGCCCACCTGGACTTAGTGAGTGGCCTTAGGTGCACGTGACAGGAGCGGCCCTGGTAGTTCCATTGTGCAGCTCTGGCATGGAGAAGCCCAGACAACTGTGCTCCCCACACGGGCCTGCCGCAGGTAGGTGGCCCATGGCAGGGTGCTGAGCTGAGACGTCAACATTCAGAACCAGCAGAGGACATGAGGTCAGGCTCATTGAAGGCGACACCCCAAGGCGAGATCACGACCACCCTTGAGACACTTGGGAAGGCAGGAGGCTCTTCCTGGCAACCACCTGCCACACAGGACGGTACAGCACACGCCTAGCTTCCTGGCCCACTTTCTACGTCCTGGCTGTGCTAAGCCTAGCTTGACAGCTTGCCTTTGCCCAGTTCCATTCACGTGCTCCTGGGTCAACACATGCAAAAGTGCTTTCCGAAAGCTCAGAGTCATCTCTCCTCCTGAGCATTCTTGCACTGTGCCCAGCTCCTGCCCCACATGCTGACTAGGAGACCCGCTCAGGCCCCTGCGGCTCATCTGCGCTCTCAGGCTTGATGTTCTGCTTTATTCACCCACCCCGCACTTCACAAACACCAGCAAGACCTTCCCCGTGTCACATGCAACCATGACACAGGACAGGCTTCTCCAGTCCCAGCCTGCCTCCTTCCCATCATTCCTTGCTTCTGCCTGCTTTTCCCCATCGCCCGAGTCCTGCACATCCTCTCCTACTGAGTGTCACCTCCCTACCTGCACGTGCCCTCGGGACACCTCAATTCCACCTAAATCACGAAAAAGCCACCTACAACAGGGATCCTGAGCTCTGATGCAGGTCGGGAAGGTAGACTCGGGCACTTGCTACAACATGGATTCCCCCTTCTCTGATTCAGGGCTCCTCAGAGGCAGGACATCCTTTCCCAGCAACCCCTGGAAGGTTTGCCACCACCTAGGCCCACGGGGCTGGCGCTGTGGCCCACAGGGTAAAGCCCCACCTGCAGGGCTGGCATCCCACATCAGAACCCCGGGTCTGGTCCTGGAGCCCTGCTTTCAGTCCAGCTCCCTGCTAACACACCTGGCAGAACAGCGCATGTTGACCCAAGTGCTCCGGTCCCTGCCACCTGTGTGCCAGGCCCAGAAGCTGTTCCAGGCTACTGGCCAGGGGCCTTTGAGAGATTAAATCAGCTCATCAGAGTCGTCCTTCTGTACCTCTCTCCCTGTCCTTCCCTCCAACTCTGCCTTTCAACTCAAACATGGAGAGGAGAGGAGAGGAGAGGAGAGGAGAGGAGAGGAGAGGAGAGGAGAGGAGAGGAGAGGAGAGGAGAGGAGAGGAGAGGAGAGGAGACCTCCCGGGCCGGCACTGTGGCACAGTAGGTTGTACATCCGCCTATGACAGCGATATACTCTATGGGCGCCAGTTGCATCCCAGCTGCTCCACTTCTGATTCAGCTCTCTGCTAAGACACGAGAAGGCAGTGGAACATGGGCCATGTACTTGACCCCTTATCCACGTGGTAGACCCAGAAGAAGCTCCTGGCTCCTGGCTTTGGATCAGCTCAGCACCGGCTGTTGTGGCCATTTGGGGAGTGAACCATTCGATCAAAGACCTCTCTGCCTCTCTTTCTCCCTCTCTGTCTCCCTCCCTCCCTCCCTCTCTCTCTCTCTCTCTCCCTCTCTCTTCTACTTCCCCTTTCTCTCCTGTAACTCTGCCAGTGAAGTAAAGAAATCAAGCTTTACAACTACACAAAACACCTGAGCCCAAACTTAGATGAAAGTGGCTGAACTCCTGGCTCGGCAGTGTAGAGTAGTAGGTTAAGCCTCCACCTGCCAAGCCAGCATCTCATATGGGCACTGGCTTGTGTGCTGGCTGCTCCACTTCCATCCAGCTCCCTGGTGATGGCCTGGGAAAGCAGTGAGGATGACCCAAGTCCTTGGAATCCTGCACCCACACGGGAGACCTGGTAGGAGCTCTCGGCTCCTGGCCTCCGATGAGCCCATTGGAGGACACTGTGGCCATTCGGGGATTGAACCAGCACGTGGAAGGCCTCTCTGTCTCTCCCTCTCTGTGTCTCACTCGACTTCTCAGACAAAGAAAGAAAGCAGGATACAAAGCACACCAGCAGCTGAACTCCTCCCAGAAACTTTTCACATAAGCTCTTTGCTCTAGAGAGTACACCCAAAGAGCATCTTTTCAGGCTCCGCATGGGGCACAGGCGAGCTCCCCACAGGGAAGGGGCACGGGCCACTGCCATCTAAACCACTCGACATCGCCAGTGCTGTACCAAGCCCAGCACATGAGCCTGTCCCCCTCATCTTTCAGGGAAGGACATTCCCACAGCAGGGAATTAGCCATTAGCTAACAGGAAGGACACTCACACCATGTGTCCCCACGATGTCCATCTACTCCCCAGACATTCATCACTTCACCACGCCCAACACCACTCCTGCTCTCTCCCCACGCCCCTGGCCAAACCCAACACGCAACAGCCCCGGTGTCTAGGGTCTCCTCAGGATGCTGGATGGAAACACAATCTCACACATGGGACCTATCCCGTCTTGCTCCTGACTCTGACCTCCCTCAGGGTCATTTCAGGCCCAGAACCCAGAGATGGCTGGCACGATCCCTAGCAGCCCTGGGGGACCATCAGCAAGTGCACGGGGACGGTAGTCATCACCCTGGTCCTCAGAGAGCCGGCCCTGATCCCAACTCCCCTGGGCGTCTGACTGAGCTTCAAGAACCACCGTGCACTGCTAAAGCCCCAGGTCCTGCAGGACCGTAAGGACCACCCCACGACTCCTCCGGGCTGCGGGCCAGAGCTACGAGCACTCGGGTCTCCACTGACCATCAGCTCCCTAGAGCAGACAGCCCCAGGTGCACACGGGGCAACTGAGTCTGGGCGGTCGCAGCCTCGCTTGGGCTTGGACAGAGAGCAACCACGCTCCAGGTGCCTGTGGCTGGGAGGAGCCCCACTTCAGGGGCTGGGACAGGGCTCCCAATGCACAGGGAGCGGCTCCCGGGCGGTCTCAGGGTGTGATGGGAGCTATTGCTCCTCAGGGTCCACATCTGGGCAGCTGAGGGCGCCGCCAGCTTCACTGGAACACGATCCCCAGGCACCAGACGGGAGGCTGGGGCGTCCTGACAGGGACAATGACCATGCAGAGTGAGGAGCCCTCGAGCACGGGCCAACAGGTCTAGCCCAGCTCTGACAAAGGCTGGACCCACACCTGCTGAGGCAGGCGCAGGCTTCCCCCTCTTGGTGCTATGGGGCACAGTGTGCACAGGGCATGGCTTCGAAGTGCAGCAGGCAGCGCCCGCTGGGATGCGGCAGCCATCTTGTGTGAGAGGAGGGGGCTCCCTGGAGGAGCCACAGGAAGTGACCTCACCTGGAGACCTGGGGGGCGCGGCAACAACCCCAACATTCCAGAGTCGAGTCTGAACCAGCTCACTAGCAGAGAGTCTCGCAGGAAGATGTTCCTGACTTGTATCCCGCGATGCCAAAGCCCAGGCCCCAAGAAAACCTGCTGTGGCCGCCTCGCCCAGTGCTGGGGACGCTGGGCCAGCCCTCACCCGCGACGCTCCTGGGGCTTCCAACAGAAAAAGGCCATGGTGAGCCTGGAAGCAGGACAGGTCTCTGCGGGCCAGGACACCACTGGGAACCCACCAGAAGCCCATGGGCCCCTGGGTGGATGGGCAGGGCCAAGGGGCCACTTCCCCCTCCTAGGCTGGGAAGAGAGGGAGGCTGGAAGTCCTAGGCAGAGGCAGCCTGAGGCCCAGAGCTGCTGGCTGCGGAGGGATCCAGGGATCCAGGGCCTCTTACCTGCCATTCTCTGCTCTTGTCTCCCAGGTCCAGGACAGGTCAGCCTCGCGCCTGGGGCAGCACAGCGGGCTGCGCATCGCCAGCAGCCTGCACGTGTGGCAGGCCCCTTTCACCGATGACCTGTGTGTGGTGGGGGAGTGGTCAAAGGAGCCCACCGCTCCAAAGCCCCCGTACCGGGCGTTCCCCAGCACGCAGAAACCACCGCACGTCCCCCTCAGTCACACACTGGTGGTCAAAGCCCAGATAGAGCCCAGGGGGTCCGCAAATGCCCATCTCACAGCGGAGGAAGTAGGGCCCGTCGGCTTGGCCTGTGTCAGTCGTGACCCAAGGTCAGAGCCGGGCCTGGCACCTGACCTCACCGCTGGGGCGCAACAGAGCCCTGGTCTCCAAACAACACCCCCGCTGGAGCAGTGCTGGCCCTCCAACCATCAGCGCCGCCACAAGGATGCGCGGGGCACAGCCGTGTC